>NC_060184.1:56022739-56080239 GCF_021184085.1 Oncorhynchus gorbuscha
AGCAGCAGTGGTAGTAGTAGCAGCAGCAGTAGTAGTAGTAGTAGTAGCAGCAGCAGTAGTAGTAGTAGTAGTAGCAGTAGCAGTAGTAGTAGTAGTAGCAGTAGTACAGTAGCAGTAGCAGCAGTAGTAGTAGCAGCAGTAGTAGTAGCAGCAGTAGTAGTAGCAAGTAGTAGCAGCAGTAGTAGTAATAGTAGCAGCAGTAGTAGTAGTAGTAGCAGCAGTGGTAGTAGTAGCAGCAGCGGTAGTAATAGTAGCAGCAGCGGTAGTAATAGTAGCAGCAGCGGTAGTAGTAGTAATATTAGCAGCAGTGGTAGTAGTAGCGGCAGTTGTAGTAGTAGTGGTAGTAATAATAGTAGCAGTGGTAGTAGTGGTAGTAGTAGTAGTAGTAGTAGCAGTAATAGCAGAAGCAGTAGCAGTAGTGGCAGTTGTAGTAGTGGTAGCATCGGTTGTAGTAGCAGCAGCGGTAGCAGCAGCAGTAGAATTTAATGCCTGTGTGTATGGTAAATACTTTGCGGCCAATACGGTGTGATGACTAGAATATACACACATGTGTTGAGTAGGAAGTCCCAGACCACAGTTTCAGGCGGTGTCCCAAATGTCACCCAATGCTCTGTGGGCTCTGGTCAAAAGAGAGAAGAGGGAGCAGAAAATGTGTGTGACCCTGTGGACTGTCGGGTCTGGATGAGGAGAGAATGGAGGGAGAGTGAGTTTCTTTCGTTTAGACCAAGCTCTTGTTCAGACAGGCCTGTTTGTCTGCAACCTTATAGTCATAAAGCATTATCTATTTGAAAGATACCAAAGAGACTGCTGTTACAGAGGGAGGTATGTGTGCGTGTGCGTCTGGCATCCCTCTGTGTGTGCGTGCGTCAATGCGTGTGTGTGTCGGGGTCCGGGGGCCTCAGTGTTTCCAGCCCAGGAGCTAGCTCCATAGGAACAATATTGATCTTGGACTAAACAGGCCGGTCTAGCGTCACTTAACCGTGTCCGTTTACGCAGAACATTTACGCCTTATAAATATTCTCCATCTTATTCCAAGATGCACCCTATACTGGAATAATGTAGCTTAATGCCTTACCATTTAGTAATAAAAGGCTATAGGCCTTTAAGCAGGGCCAGGTTAAAGTCATTTCCCTAAATCTCAAGGTGGGTGACACAGTCTAGGCTGGTTTTGATACCCCTCCCTCCCTCTCTCTCCTCCCTCCATCGTTGCCTAACCCTTGCATCATCAAATCAAATCAAATGTATTTATATAGCCCTTCGTACATCAGCTGATATCTCAAAGTGCTGTACAGAAACCCAGCCTAAAACCCCAAACAGCAAGCAATGCAGGTGTAAAAGCACGGTGGCTAGGAAAAACTCCCTAGAAAGGCCAAAACCTAGGAAGAAACCTAGAGAGGAACCAGGCTATGTGGGGTGGCCAGTCCTCTTCTGGCTGTGCCGGGTGGAGATTATAACAGAACATGGCCAAAATGTTCATAAATGACCAGCATTGTCGAATAATAATAAGGCAGAACAGTTGAAACTGGAGCAGCAGCACGGTCAGGTGGACTGGGGACAGCAAGGAGTCATCATGTCAGGTAGTCCTGGGGCATGGTCCTAGGGCTCAGGTCCGCCGAGAGAGAGAAAGAAAGAGAGAATTAGAGAGGGCATATGTGGGGTGGCCAGTCCTCTTCTGGCTGTGCCGGGTAGAGATTATAACAGAACATGGCCAAGATGTTCAAATGTTCATAAATGACCAGCATGGTCGAATAATAATAAGGCAGAACAGTTGAAACTGGAGCAGCAGCACGGCCAGGTGGACTGGGGACAGCAAGGAGTCATCATGTCAGGTAGTCCTGGGGCATGGTCCTAGGGCTCAGTTCCTCCGAGAGAGAGAAAGAAAGAGAGAAGGGGAGAATTAGAGAACGCACACTTAGATTCACACAGGACACCGAATAGGACAGGAGAAGTACTCCAGATATAACAAACTGACCCTAGCCCCCCGACACGTAAACTACTGCAGCATAAATACTGGAGGCTGAGACAGGAGGGGACAGGAGACACTGTGGCCCCATCCGAGGACACCCCCGGACAGGGCCAAACAGGAAGGATATAACCCCACCCACTTTGCCAAAGCACAGCCCCCACACCACTAGAGGGATATCTTCAACCACCAACTTACCATCCTGAGACAAGGCTGAGTATAGCCCACAAAGATCTCTGCCACGGCACAACCCAAGGGGGGGGGGGGCAACCCAGACAGGATGACCACATCAGTGAATCAACCCACTCAACGCACCCCTTTCAGGGACAGCATGAGAGAGCCCCAGTAAGCCAGTGACTCAGCCCCTGTAATAGGGTTAGAGGCAGAGAATCCCAGTGGAAAGAGGGGAACCGGCCAGGCAGAGATAGCAAGGGAGGTTCGTTGCTCCAGAGCCTTTCCGTTCACCTTCCCGCTCCTGGGCCAGACTACACTCAATCATATGACCCACTGAAGAGATGAGTCTTTAGTAAAGACTTAAAGGTTGAGACAGAGTTTGTGTCTCTGACATGGGTAGGCATACCATCCCATAAGAATGGAGCTCTATAGGAGAAAGCCCTGCCTCCAGCTGTTTGCTTAGAAATTCTAGGGACAATTAGGAGGCCTGCGTCTTGTGACCGTAGCGTACGTGTAGGTATGTACGGCAGGACTAAATCAGAGAGATAGGTAGGAGCAAGCCCATGTAATGCTTTGTAGGATAGCAGTAAAACCTTGAAATCAGCCCTTGCTTTGACAGGAAGCCAGTGTAGAGAGGCTAGCACTGGACTAATATGATCAAATTTTCGGGTTCTAGTCAGGATTCTAGCAGCCGTATTTAGCACTAACTGAAGTTTATTTAGTGCTTTATCCGGGTAGCCGGAAAGTCGAACATTGCAGTAGTCTAACCTAGAAGTGACAAAAGCATGGAATAATTTTTCTGCATCATTTTTGGACAGAAAGTTTCTGATTTTTGCAATGTTACGTAGATTGAAAAAAGCTGTCCTTGAAATGGTCTTGATATGTTCTTCAAAAGAGAGATCAGGGTCCAGAGTAACGCCGAGGTCCTTCACAGTTTTATTTGAGTCGACTGTACAACCATTAAGATTAATTGTCAGATTCAACAGAAGATTTCTTTGTTTCTTGGGACCTAGCACAAGCATCTCTGTTTTGTCCGAGTTTAAAAGTAGAAAGTTTGCAGCCATCCACTTCCTTATGTCTGAAACACATGCTTCTAGCAAGGGCAATTTTGGGGCTTCACCATGTTTCATTGAAATGTACAGCTGTGTGTCATCCGCATAGCAGTGAAAGTTAACATTATGTTTTCGAATAACATCCCCAAGAGGTAAAATATAAAGTGAAAACAATAGTGGTCCTAAAACCGAACCTTGAGGAACACCGAAATTTACAGTTGATTTGTCAGAGGACAAACCATTCACAGAGACAAACTGATATCTTTCCGACAGATAAGATCTAAATCAGGGCAGAACTTGTCCGTGTACCAATTTGGGTTTCCAATCTCTCCAAAAGAATGTGGTGATCGATGGTATCAAAAGCAGCACTAAGGTCTAGGAGCACGAGGACAGATGCAGAGCCTCGGTCCGATGCCATTAAAATGACATTTACCACCTTCACAAGTGCCGTCTCAGTGCTATGATGGGGTCTAAAACCAGACTGAAGTGAGTTGCTGCGCAACAGCCTTCTCTAAAATTTTCGAGAGGAATGGAAGATTCGATATAGGCCGATAGTTTTTTATATTTTCTGGGTCAAGGTTTGGCTTTTTCAAGAGAGGCTTTATTACTGCCACTTTTAGTGAGTTTGGTACACATCCGGTGGATAGAGAGCTGTTTATTATGTTCAACAAAGGAGGGCCAAGCACAGGAAGCAGCTCTTTCAGTAGTTTAGTTGGAATCGGGTCCAGTATGCAGCTTGAAGGTTTAGAGGCCATGATTATTTTCATCATTGTGTCAAGAGATATAGTACTAAAACACTTGAGCGTCTCTCTTGATCCTAGGTCCTGGCAGAGTTGTGCAGACTCAGGACAACTGAGCTTTGAAGGAACACGCAGATTTAAAGAGTAGTCCGTAATTTGCTTTCTAATAATCATAATCATGTCCCTCTGGCTCTCATCCAGTCTGCTCTCCTCGACTTATCCTCTCCTCCTATTCTCTATTCCACCCACCCATCCTCATCTCTACCCCTCCTCTTTGAAAGAGCCCTGACAGCTTCCTCAGCACGTCTCTCCATACATTATTATAGCACGTCTCTCCATACGTTATTATAGCACGTCTCTCCATACGTTATTATAGCACGTCTCCATACGTTATTATAGCACGTCTCTCCATACATTATTATAGCACGTCTCTCCATACGTTATTATAGCACGTCTCTCCATACGTTATTATAGCACGTCTCCATACGTTATTATAGCACGCCTCTCCATACGTTATTATAGCACGTCTCCATACGTTATTATAGCACGTCTCTCCATACGTTATTATAGCACGTCTCCATACGTTATTATAGCACGTCTCTCCATACGTTATTATAGCACGTCTCTCCATACGTTATTATAGCACGTCTCTCCATACGTTATTATAGCACGCCTCTCCATACGTTATTATAGCACGTCTCCATACATTATTATAGCACGTCTCTCCATACGTTATTATAGCACGTCTCCATACGTTATTATAGCACGTCTCTCCATACGTTATTATAGCACGTCTCTCCATACGTTATTATAGCACGTCTCTCCATACGTTATTATAGCACGTCTCTCCATACGTTATTATAGCACGTCTCTCCATACGTTATTATAGCACGCCTCTCCATACGTTATTATAGCACGTCTCTCCATACGTTATTATAGCACGTCTCCATACGTTATTATAGCACGTCTCCATACGTTATTATAGCACGTCTCTCCATACGTTATTATAGCACGTCTCTCCCAGCACGTCTCCATACGTTATTATAGCACGTCTCTCCATACGTTATTATAGCACGTCTCTCCATACGTTATTATAGCACGCCTCTCCATAAGTTATTATAGCACGCCTCTCCATACGTTATTATAGCACGTCTCTCCATACGTTATTATAGCACGTTATTATAGCACGTCTCCATACGTTATTATAGCACGTCTCTCCATACGTTATTATAGCACGTCTCTCCATACGTTATTATAGCACGTCTCTCCATACGTTATTATAGCACGTCTCCACGTTATTATAGCACTCTCCATACGTTATTATAGCACGTCTCTCCATACGTTATTATAGCACGTCTCTCCATACGTTATTATAGCACGTCTCTCCATAGCACGTTATTATAGCACGTCTCTCCATACGTTATTATAGCACGTCTCCATATGTTATTATAGCACGTCTCCATATGTTATTATAGCACGTCTCTCCATACGTTATTATAGCACGTCTCCATACGTTATTATAGCACGTCTCTCCATACGTTATTATAGCACGTCTCTCCATACGTTATTATAGCACGCCTCTCCATACGTTATTATAGCACGCCTCTCCATACGTTATTATAGCACGCCTCTCCATACGTTATTATAGCACGTCTCTCCATACGTTATTATAGCACGTCTCTCCATACGTTATTATAGCACGCCTCTCCATACGTTATTATAGCACGTCTCTCCATACGTTATTATAGCACGTCTCTCCATACGTTATTATAGCACGTCTCTCCATACGTTATTATAGCACGTCTCTCCATACGTTATTATAGCACGTCTCTCCATACGTTATTATAGCACGCCTCTCCATACGTTATTATAGCACGCTTCTCCATACGTTTGACATGCAATCAGTCCACTGTCTGATTGTACAGTAGTTAGGAGCACTAGCCTAGCTGCCAAACATGTGGGTGTACTTATAGCTCATCTTGAGGCCTACTTTTTCTCTCTCTCCCTCCACAGGTTACTGTTGCCTCACCCAACACACACTCTTCCTCTCCAACTGCTGAAAGATTTAACCACTCTTAAACAGTGCCCCAGATTCTTCTAAGTGCTTCTGGACCTGGCCTTCCCTCAATTTATACAACTATTTCAAGTGTCAACTGAAATGCTCACAGACGAAGCAGGACAAACAAAGTTGAATTCAGTTTAATTTCAGCAGTGGAAGTTAACTCCATTATCTCCACCCTTGATGATGTATTTTGAATGTATAATTTTCCCTCTGAATTATTATCCTTCAACATCAGAACAACTTATAACACAGCAGTGTTATGGTGTGTTAGTTATTAATCTCTGTGTATACATTTCCAGATATACGTTTATACGAAAATCCAATGTAAAACTCAATCATTTACAGATTATAGAGAGAGCAGAGGCCCTAATGTGGACCAGCTTCGTTACCGGCAGTTACAGCCTGACTGTAAACAATCTGTCTAACCGCCGTTGTTCCAATCTCCGTCGTTCCGACGTATGAAAACGATCTAATTTCATGTCATCTGGAAAATTCCACCCGGTCCGGGCTCATCCTGGCCATAAAAACGTTGAGTTTGTTCAAGGGAAGGAGGAGTGAAGACCATCTCCATCTGTGGTTGCATCCCAAATTGCACCCTATTCCCTATGGGCCCTGGTCAAATGTAGTGCACTATATAGGGAGTAGGGTACAATTTTGGATGTAGCCTGTGTGTTGGCCCACCAGGCAGCAGAGTGACATTAGCCAATAACTCTTCACCATTCAGAGGGTGTTGACTGGAGGTCATTCCACAGCTTCTTTACTGGTAAGGAGATAGCTGAGAGATGGGCCTTGCTGCCAGGAGGGAGATGGCAAGAGGGGTAGACGGACGGAGGGAGAGGGGTAGACGGACGGAGGGAGAGGGGTAGACGGACGGAGGGAGAGGGGTAGACGGACGGAGGGAGAGGGGTGGACGGACGGAGGGAGAGGGGCGGACGGACGGAGGGAGAGGGGCGGACGGACGGAGGGAGAGGGGCGGACGGACGGAGGGAGAGGGGCGGACGGACGGAGGGAGAGGGGCGGACGGACGGAGGGAGAGGGGCGGACGGACGGAGGGAGGGGCGGACGGACGGAGGGAGAGGGGCGGACGGACGGAGGGAGAGGGGCGGACGGACGGAGGGAGAGGGGCGGACGGACGGACGGACGGACGGAGGGAGAGGGACAGGGGCGGACGGACGGACGGACGGACGGAGAGGGGCGGACGGAGGGAGGGAGAGGGGCGGACGGAGGGAGGGAGAGGGGCGGACGGAGGGAGGGAGAGGGGCGGACGGAGGGAGGGAGAGGGGCGGACGGAGGGAGGGAGAGGGGCGGACGGAGGGAGGGAGAGGGGCGGACGGAGGGAGGGAGAGGGGCGGACGGAGGGAGGGAGAGGGGCGGACGGACGGAGGGAGAGGGACGGACGGACGGAGGGAGAGGGACGGACGGAGAGGGACGGACGGACGGAGGGAGGGAGAGGGGTGGACGGACGGACGGAGGGAGGGAGAGGGGCGGACGGACGGAGGGAGAGGGACGGACGGACGGAGGGAGAGGGACGGACGGAGAGGGACGGACGGACGGAGGGAGGGAGAGGGGTGGACGGACGGACGGAGGGAGGGAGAGGGGTGGACGGACGGACGGAGGGAGGGAGGGAGAGAGAGGGGTGGACGGACGGACGGAGGGAGGGAGAGGGGTGGACGGACGGACGGAGGGAGGGAGAGGGGTGGACGGACGGACGGGGGAAGGAGGGAGAGGGGTGGACGGACGGACGGGGAAGGAGGGAGAGGGGTGGACGGACGGACGGGGGAAGGAGGGAGAGGGGTGGACGGACAGAGGGAGGGAGGGAGAGGGGTGGACGGACGGAGGGAGGGAGAGGGGTGGACGGACGGACGGAGGGAGGGAGAGGGGTGGACGGAGGGAGGGAGAGGGGTGGACGGAGGGAGGGAGGGAGAGGGGTGGACGGACGGACGGAGGGAGGGAGGGAGAGGGGTGGACGGACGGAGGGAGGGAGGGAGAGGGGTGGACGGACGGAGGGAGGGAGGGAGGGAGAGGGGTGGACGGACGGACGGACGGAGGGAGGGAGGGAGAGGGGTGGACGGACGGAGGGAGGGAGGGAGGGAGAGGGGCGGACGGAGGGAGGGAGGGAGGGAGAGGGGCGGACGGACGGAGGGAGAGGGGCGGACGGACGGAGGGAGAGGGGCGGACGGACGGAGGGAGAGGGGCGGACGGACGGACGGACGGACGGAGGGAGAGGGACAGGGGCGGACGGACGGACGGACGGACGGACGGAGGGAGAGGGACAGGGGTGGACGGACGGACGGAGGGAGGGAGAGGGGTGGACGGAGGGAGGGAGAGGGGCGGACGGAGGGAGGGAGAGGGGTGGACGGACGGAGGGAGGGAGAGGGGTAGACTGACGGAGGGAGAGGGGACGGACGGACGGACGGACGGAGGGAGGGAGGGGGTAGACGGAGGGAGGGAGGGAGGGAGGGAGAGGGGTAGACGGAGGGAGGGAGAGGGGTAGACTGACGGATGGAGGGAGAGGGGTAGACTGACGGAGGGAGGGAGAGGGGTAGACTGACGGAGGGAGGGAGAGGGGTAGACTGACGGAGGGAGGGAGAGGGGTAGACGGAGGGAGGGAGAGGGGAGGGAGAGGGGACGGACGGACGGAGGGAGAGGGGACGGACGGACGGACGGAGGGAGGGAGGGAGGGGGTAGACGGAGGGAGGGAGGGAGGGAGGGAGAGGGGTAGACGGAGGGAGGGAGAGGGGTAGACTGACGGAGGGAGGGAGAGGGGTAGACTGACGGAGGGAGGGAGAGGGGTAGACTGACGGAGGGAGGGAGAGGGGTAGACGGACTGAGGGAGAGGGGTAGACGGACTGAGGGAGAGGGGTAGACTGACGGAGGGAGAGGGGTGGACGGACGGAGCGAGGGAGGTAGACGGACGGAGCGAGGGAGGTAGACGGACGGAGGGAGGGAGGTAGACGGACGGAGGGAGGAGGTAGACGGACGGAGGGAGAGGGGTAGACGGACGGAGGGAGAGGGGTAGACGGACGGAGGGAGAGGGGTAGACGGACGGAGGGAGAGGGGTAGACGGACGGAGGGAGGGAGGGGGGACGGACGGGCGGGAGGGAGGGAGGGAGAGGGGTAGACGGACGGAGGGGTAGACGGAGGGAGGGAGGGGGTAGACGGACGGAGGGAGGGAGGGGGTAGAAGGACGGAGGGAGGGAGGGGGTAGAAGGACGGAGGGAGGGAGGGGGGTAGACTGACGGAGGGGGAGGGAGGGGGTAGACTGACGGAGGGAGGGAGGGGGTAGACTGACGGAGGGAGGGAGGGGGGTAGACTGACGGAGGGAGGGAGGGGGTAGACTGACGGAGGGAGGGAGGGGGTAGACTGACGGAGGGAGGGGGTAGACTGACGGAGGGAGGGGGTAGACTGACGGAGGGAGGGGGTAGACGGACGGAGGGAGGGAGGGGGTAGACTGACTGAGGGAGGGGTAGACAGACGGAGGGAGGGAGGGAGGGGGTAGACGGACGGAGGGAGAGGGGTAGACGGACGGAGGGAGGGAGGGAGGGGGTAGACGGACGGAGGGAGGGAGAGGGGTAGACGGACGGAGGGAGGGGGTAGACGGACGGAGGGAGGGAGAGGGGTAGACGGACGGAGGGAGGGAGAGGGGTAGACGGACGGAGGGAGGGAGAGGGGTGGACGGACGGAGGGAGAGGGGTGGACGGACGGAGGGAGAGGGGTGGACGGACGGAGGGAGAGGGGTGGACGGACGGAGGGAGAGGGGACGGACGGACGGACGGGGCGGGAGGGAGAGGGGACGGACGGACGGTGGGAGGGAGGGAGGGAGGGGGTGGACGGACGGACGGCGGGAGGGAGGGAGGGATGGAGGGGGTGGACGGACGGCGGGAGGGAGGGAGGGATGGAGGGGGTGGACGGACGGCGGGAGGGAGGGAGGCGGGTGGACGGAGGGAGGGAGGGGTTAGAAGGACGTAGGGGAGGGAGGGAGGGAGGGGGAAGACGGACGGAGGGAGGGGGTAGACGGACGGAGGGAGGGATGGACGGACGGAGGGAGGGAGGGAGGGAGGGAGGGAGGGGGGAGGGATGGACGGACGGAGGGAGGGAGGGAGGGATGGACGGACGGAGGGAGGGAGGGAGGGAGGGAGGGAGGGAGAGGGGTGGACGGACGGAGGGAGGGAGGGAGAGGGGTAGTCGGACGGAGGGAGGGAGGGAGGGAGGGAGGGAGGGAGGGAGGGAGAGGGGTAGACGGACGGACGGAGGGAGGGAGAGGGGTAGACGGACGGAGGGAGGGAGGGAGAGGGGTAGACGGACGGAGGGAGGGAGGGAGAGGGGTAGACGGACGGAGGGAGGGAGAGGGGTAGACGGACGGAGGGAGGGAGAGGGGTAGACGGACGGAGGGAGGGAGGGAGGGAGGGAGAGGGGTAGACGGAGGGAGGGAGGGGAGGGAGAGGGGTAGACGGACGGAGGGAGGGAGGGAGAGGGGTAGACGGACGGAGGGAGGGAGAGGGGTAGATGGACGGAGGGAGGGAGGGAGGGAGAGGGGTGGACGGACGGACGGAGGGAGGGAGGGAGGGAGGGAGAGGGGTAGATGGACGGAGGGAGGCATTCTGACGGAGGGAAGGAGGGAGAGGGGTTGACGGAGGGAGGGAGAGGGGTAGACGGAGAGAGAGTGGTAGACGGACGGAGGGAAGGAGGGAGGGAGAGGGGTAGATGGACGGAGGGAGGGATACTGACGGGGAGAGAGGAAGAGCCGGGGAGGGACAAAGGTGGAGAGGGTGATGGAGAGACAGACAGAGATTGAGAGAGAGGAAGATTGACTGAGTGAGTGGCCAGGTAAAGAGTTTACTGCTCGAGGAGGACTGACCAGAGAAAGTTTTTTTTTTTAAAGTAGACTTCTGCAGTATAGGA
Organism: Oncorhynchus gorbuscha; assembly: GCF_021184085.1. NCBI lineage: Eukaryota > Metazoa > Chordata > Actinopteri > Salmoniformes > Salmonidae > Oncorhynchus > Oncorhynchus gorbuscha. Next base: position 56,033,633 of record NC_060184.1, read on the forward strand.
CAGTACTGAGCTGATGTCCCTGGCCCAGTTCCCTGGTCAAGCAGCTTCTGTGTTACAGCACTATGCAGCACAGTGCAGTCAGTGGCTGGTGATGATAATGATTAAAACTATCTCCATATGTCTGTGTCTCTTGGAGCACACAGCTCCTGCAGTACCATAGCATCAACCAACCCAGGCCTTCCCCTGTCAAAGCCCCCCCCCTTTCTAATCAAATACATTTTTATTTGTCACATACACATGGATAGCAGATGTTAATGCTAGTGTAGCGAAGTGCTTGTGCTTCTCGTTCCGACCTTGCAGTAATATCTAACACGTAATCTAACAATTCCCCAACAACTACCTCATACACACAAATCTAAAGGGGTGAATGAGAATATGTACATATAAATATATGGATGGCCGAGCAGCATAGGCAACATGCAATTGATGGTATAAAATACAGTATATACATGTGATATGGGTAATGTAAGATATGTAAACATTATTTAGTGGCATTGTATAAAGTGACTAGTGATCCATTTATTAAAGTTGTCAGTGATTGGGTAGGCAGCAGCCTCTCTGAATTAGTGATGGCTGTTTAGCAGTCTGATGTCCTTGAGATAGAAGCTGTTTTTCAGTCTCTCAGCCCCAGCTTTGATGCACCTGTACTGACCTAACCTTCTGGATGATAGCGGGGTGAACAGGCAGTGGCTCGGGTGGATGATGTCCTTCATGATCTTTTTGGCCTTCCTGTGACATCAAGGTGCTTTAGGTATCATGGAGGGCAGGTGGTTTGTTCCCGGTAATGCGTTGTGCAGACCTCACTACCCTATGGAGAGCTTGCGGTTGAGGGTGGTGCAGTTGCCGTACCAGGCGGTGATACAGCCCCGACAGGATGCTCTCGATTGTGTATCTGTAAAAGTTTGTCAGGGTTTTGGGTGACGAGCCAAATTTATTTAGCCTCCTGAGGTTGAAGGGGCGCTGTTGAGTCTCCACCACACTGTCTGTGTGGGTGGACCATTTCAGTGTCTGATGTGTACGCCGAGGAACTGAAAACTTTCCACCTTCTCCACTACTGTCTCGTTGATGTGGATAGGGGGAGGGGGGTGCTCCCTCTGCTGTTTCCTGAAGTCCACGATCACCTCCTTTGTTTTGTTGACATTGAGTGAGAGGTTGTTTTCCCGACACCACACTCAGAGTGCCCTCACTTCCTCTCTGTAGGCTGTCTCGTCGTTGTTGGTAATCAAGCCCACTACTGTGTCGTCTGCAAACTTGATAATTGAGTTGGAGGCGTGCATGGCCACGCAGTCGTGGGTGAACAGGGAGTATACCAGGGGGCTGAGCATATGCACCCTTGTGGGGCCCCAGTGTTGAGGGTCAGCGAAGTGGAGATGATGTTTCCTACCTTCACCACCTAGGGGTGACCCGTCAGAAAGTCCAGGACCCAATTACACAGGACGGGGTCGAGACCCAGGGCCTCCAGCTTGATAATGAGCTTGGAGGGTACTATAGTGTTGAATGTTGTGCTGTAGTCAATGAACAGCATTCTTACATAGGTATTCCTTTTCACCACATGGGATTGGGCAGTGTGATGGCGATTGCATCGTCTGTGGACCTGTTGGGGCGGTATGCAAACTGAAGTGGGTCTATGGTGTCAGGTAGGGTGGAGGTGATATGGTCCTTGACTAGTCTCTCAAAGCACTTCATGATGACAGAAGTGAGTGCTACGGGGCGGTAAGTCTTTTAGTTCAGTTGTCTTTGCTTTCTTGGGTACAGGAACAATGGTAGCCATCTTGAAGCATGTGGGGACAACAGACTGGGATAGGGAGTGATTGAATATGTCCGTAAACACACCAGCCAGCTGGTCTGCGCATGCTCTGAGGATGCGGCTGTGGATGCCATCTGGGCCAGCAGTCTTGCGAGGTTTAACGTGTTTAACTGTTTTACTCACGTCAGCCACGGAGAGGGGAGGGGCAGTCCTTGTTAGCAGGCAACGACGGTGGCACTGTTTAGTTTGTCTGGAAGCAAGATGTCGGTGTCTGTGACATTGCTGGTTTTATTTTTTTAGTCTGTGGTTTCCTGTAGACCCTGCCACATACGTCTTGTATCTGAGCCGTTGAATTGCGACTCCACCTTGTCCCTGTACTGGCATTTCGCTTGTTTGATTGCCTTGCAGAGGGAATAACTACACTGTTTGTATTCAGACATATTCACAGACCTCTTTGGTTAAATGCTATGGATCGTGCTTTCAGTTTTGCGCCATCTATCCACAGTTTCTGCTTAGGGTAGGTTTTAATAGTCACAGTGGGAACAACATCAAAGGCAACCTTTGCTCAAATTTTGTCTACCTTGTTTTCAAGAGACTGGGCATTGGCTAGTAGTATAGGAGTGGTGGGCGATGTGCATGTCTACGGAGCCTGCCCAGGTCTGCTCCTTCTGCGGCGCTGTTGTTTTGGGTCGGCTTTAGGGTTTAGATCTATTGTCCTGGGTGGTGGTCCAAACAGAGGATCCGCTTCGGGAAAGTCATATTCCTGGTCGTAATGTTGGTGAGTTGACGTTGCTCTTATATCCAATAGTTCCTCCCAACTGTATGTAATAAGACTTAAGATTTCCTGGGGTGACAGTGTAATAATAATACATAAAAAAACGAAATACTGCATAGTTTCCTAAGGACTCAAAGCGAGGCGACCATCTCTGTCGGCCCCCTCAGACACAAGATCCAGCCCCAGGGACACCAGAGAGGCTAGATTTGAGGCAATGTCCCCTCTCCCCTTTTTATTTATCCCTCAATCTATCCCTCTTTCCCCCCTCCATCTCACCCCTATGTCACCTTTCTGGTGAGGTTTCCTTGGTTGAGCTCTGTGACGTGATACCAATCCTCTCTCTCTGTGTTTCGCTCTGGCTTCGTGGGGAGCCATGAGGCATCCAGTTGCAGTCTGACTGCACTGTGAGAGCTGTAGCCACAGGCAGGGTAGGCGGCCATGACGGCTCGGTGTGTCTCCGTAGAGAGCCATGAAGCGTCCAGTTGCAGTCTGACTGCACTGTAAGAGCTGCAGCCACAGGCAGGGTAGGCGGCCATGACGGCTCGGTGTGTCCCCGTAGAGAGCCGTGAGGTGTCCATTGACAATCTGCCTACACTGTAAGAGCTGAAACCACAGGCAGCGTGGGCGGCCATGATGGCTCGACTCCCGAGTAAATGATAGGCTCCACTGTCACTACAGGCCCCGGCGCGTAACGACAATACCAGCACTACTTACTCACTCTCTCGTCTCTCTAGAGTAGACACACTACTGCTCTCAAGATGTAGGTCTGGAGAACCAAAATGTCAAAGTCTCTTAAGAACGAAAACTTGAAGAACTTGGCCGGCTAGCGCTGTCTCACTAGTCGTTACCATACTTTTAGCTCTCCCGCTGATTTTCCCTGTGGATTCTTCATCCTGCGCGCTGTTATCGCATGGTTTTCCATCAGGCGAGGAATGCAGAGGAAGAAATAGTTGATTCTAAACTATTGCTCTAACTTTCCCCATCGGGTGCAGATAGCCTGGAGATGAAAGCGGAGTACCAGTGGAAGGACTTCAGTTATACTTGAAGGTCGATAGATATCACTGTCACGCACGTTCTCTACTTCCCTCACATATCCTCTCCCTCTTTTTGTCCTCCCCCTTTCACCCTTTCCTGTCTCTCGTTTACACACTCTTCCTCTCTCTCCCTCCTTCCCTCTTTCTCAGCCACTTTCCTCTGATCTCTCTCTTTAGTCTCTTCATAAGCTGCTGTTACTTCAGATGTCACACTACAGTAGGAGGAGGCAGCATTGCTGTGACCACACACTAACATGTGAAACAAGTTGTCAGATAAAGGCTTTCAAATTCACATTACCCTCTCCCAGTCTCCCACTTCAAAACAATCTGTCACTGCAAGATGCTTTTAGCATGTATCATAACCTCCTAACCGCTGGTTTGAGAAAGAATAAATCATATTTCCCGTGATCATTCCTGACTATTGTTATGGCTAGCGATTTACCTTGTAGCGTGATGCAACATCTCCCAGTGCGCTCTGGGAGAAGTGGTCCGCTGTAAGGTAAGCTCGAGGATCTCATTGGTGCAGTCCTGTATGTTTGAATGTAACCCTTTTTGCTGGGATTGGGACCACATGACAGAAAGGAAGCTTTTTAAGTGGCTCCAAATGGGTCTGGGACGTGTGTTGACCTCCACTCTTCTTATAGTGGCCCATCTGCTCTGGTCAAAAGTACTGCACAATACGTAATGGGGTTCTATTTGGGACAGATCCCTCTTCTCTTCGTCACTGCTGGGCTGTGGCCTGACCAGACAGCTGTGTGGGGTAGCATGGGCCTGCATCTGCTTGGCATGTTGATGGGTTTAGTGATACTGCTACACATCAGGACAGTGTCTGTATCACTAGAGATAAACACTCTGTTCTGTGTCCCAAATGTCACACTATTCCCTATAATAGTGCACTATATAGGGAATATGTGGTTATGAGTTTGTCTGAACTCTCTAGATGATGTGCCTCAATGCCTATCAATGTAAAAAGCTTATTCCCAACTAATCAGAGGACAATGGATGCGTCCTAAATAGCAACCTGGTCAATAGTAGTGCACTAGGGGATAGGGTGCCATTTGGGATGCACCTCAATGTGTTCTTCCTGTGGTGACCTCACCGTGAATAACAGACAACATACACAGTGTATTTTATTAATGAAACATTTTAACCATTTTGTTTCCTTTGTTTCTTTGCTTTTCTAAGACGATACGGCAGTTGAGTTTGGTAGGTGTCTCGTCTCTTCTACTCTTCCCTCATCCCTTTTGCTTTCACATCTTTCTCCAACATTCACCTCTCTCTCCAACGTTCACCTCTCTCTCCAACGTTCACCTCTCTCTCCAACGTTCACCTCTCTCTCCAACGTTCACCTCTCTCTCCAACGTTCACCTCTCTCTCCAACGTTCACCTCTCTCTCCAACGTTCACCTCTCTCTCCAACGTTCACCTCTCTCTCCAACGTTCACCTCTCTCTCCAACGTTCACCTCTCTCTCCAACGTTCACCTCTCTCTCCAACGTTCACCTCTCTCTCCAACGTTCACCTCTCTCTCCAACGTTCACCTCTCTCTCCAACGTTCACCTCTCTCTCTCCAACGTTCACCTCTCTCTCTCCAACGTTCACCTCTCTCTCTCCAACGTTCACCTCTCTCTCTCCAACGTTCACCTCTCTCTCTCCAACGTTCACCTCTCTCTCTCCAACGTTCACCTCTCTCTCTCCAACGTTCACCTCTCTCTCTCCAACCTCACTCTCTCCAACGTTCACCTCTCTCTCTCCAACGTTCTCTCTCTCCTCTCTCTCTCTCCAACGTTCACCTCTCTCTCTCCAACGTTCACCTCTCTCTCTCCAACGTTCACCTCTCTCTCTCCAACGTTCACCTCTCTCTCTCTCCAACGTTCACCTCTCTCTCTCTCCAACGTTCACCTCTCTCTCTCTCCAACGTTCACCTCTCTCTCTCTCCAACGTTCACCTCTCTCTCTCTCTCCAACGTTCACCTCTCTCTCTCTCTCTCCAACGTTCACCTCTCTCTCTCTCTCTCCAACGTTCACCTCTCTCTCTCTCTCTCCAACGTTCACTCTCTCTCTCTCTCCAACGTTCACCTCTCTCTCTCTCCAACGTTCACCTCTCTCTCTCTCCAGCGTTCACCTCTCTCTCTCTCTCTCCAACGTTCACCTCTCTCTCTCTCTCTCCAACGTTCACCTCTCTCTCTCTCTCTCCAACGTTCACCTCTCTCTCTCTCTCTCCAATGTTCAGCTCTCTCTCTCTCTCTCTCTCTCCAACGTTCACCTCTCTCTCTCTCTCCAACGTTCACCTCTCTCTCTCTCTCTCTCCAACGTTCACCTCTCTCTCTCTCTCTCCAACGTTCACCTCTCTCTCTCTCTCTCCAACGTTCACTCTCTCTCTCTCTCTCCAACGTTCACCTCTCTCTCTCTCTCTCCAACGTTCACCTCTCTCTCTCTCTCTCCAACGTTCACCTCTCTCTCTCTCTCTCCAACGTTCAACTCTCTCTCTCTCTCTCTCCAACGTTCACCTCTCTCTCTCTCTCTCCAACGTTCACCTCTCTCTCTCTCTCCAACGTTCACCTCTCTCTCTCTCTCTCTCCAACGTTCACCTCTCTCTCTCTCTCTCTCCAACGTTCACCTCTCTCTCTCTCTCCAACGTTCACCTCTCTCTCTCTCTCTCCAACGTTCACCTCTCTCTCTCTCTCTCCAACGTTCACCTCTCTCTCTTTTATCTCTTGCTTTCGCAGCCCCCCTTGAAGCTGAGGAAATAGAAGGTACATAGTGCTTGTCAGTCTAACTGCTGCTCACCTATTAGACTGACTCATAGCAACATAGCAGCTCACTGGCTGGAGACCCAGCCAGCATCCCAACAATGAGTCCTGACATTCGCTGATCAGCCTTTTAACATTACATCACTGTGTATCTGTATCAGCATCCCAAATGGTCACCCTGTTCTCTATGTAGTGCATTATGGGCCCCAGTAAAAGTAGTGCACTACATAGGGAATAGGATGCCATTTGGGATGCAGATTGTGTTTTAGCATGTCAGGGATGAGGATAGCTCACCTCCTCTACCCTCATCTCCCGCTCCCCATATTCTACTGTTTGTGTTCGCCTGTCTTCTCATGTCTACCAAAACGGTTTTAAAGAGGAACATCGGGTGTCTCTGTCAATTTCTCTGTTAAATACTCCTGCTCCCTGGGAAAGGAGCTTAAGGTTATTGGCCTTTGCTGTGCCGAATCTTCCTCTTTCACTCACTAACTTATCACTTTCATTGAAACAGACATTATTTAACCGAGCTAGGGATAGAGGCTTATCCCTCCCTTCACACGCATAGCATAGTATGTGTCCCAAATGGCACCCCGTAGGGCTCACCTCAAAATAAGTTTACTATATTGGGAATAGGGTGCCATTTGGGATGCATGCATACTGTAGGTGCTTGTATCAACATAGCTTTATGCTATGTATGATGCTGTAGTAGTGCCATGACATCGCTAACCGCAGAACCAGGCTAGATCATGTACATAGTTCTGTGGGCCATCCATGATGTCTTGAATATGTGATGTACAAATGTATTACTGAAAATCTATCTTGATTAGCGAGAAAGGTGAAGTGTGGTCTCGTGGTGAGTGTTGGGGCTACCTGTGTTCGTGTCCATCTCCCTTCCCTCTGTGGTACCTGGCTGTGCTGTCACCTGGGTTCAGGTGTGTTCAGGTTCTGTGTAGATGGGTAGGCCTGCTAGTTCTTTTTGGGATCTGTGATGCCTGATGTCTAAACTCCTGTTCTTCTCTTCTGGCTACCATGCTGTTCTCTCTCGTCACCGACACCAGAGGATAACGGTTGGTTCTATGGCTCTGGTTTCTATTTAAGCGGATACCACGTAGGTGAGACATCACATGTCCCCTTCAGTCCTTTTCATAGATCTGTCCTTCGCCCTTGTCATACAGTCGCTCTTCCTACCACTGTCCCTCGCCCCCTGCCATACAGTAGCTGTTCCTGCCACTGTCCCTCGCCCCCTGCCATACAGTAGCTGTTCCTGCCACTGTCCCTCGCCCCCTGCCATACAGTAGCTGTTCCTGCCACTGTCCCCCGCCCCCTGCCATACAGTAGCTGTTCCTGCCACTGTCCCCCGCCCCCTGCCATACAGTAGCTGTTCCTGCCACTGTCCCCCGCCCCCTGCCATACAGTAGCTGTTCCTGCCACTGTCCCTCGCCCCCTGCCATACAGTAGCTGTTCCTGCCACTGTCCCCCGCCCCCTGCCATACAGTAGCTGTTCCTGCCACTGTCCCCCGCCCCCTGCCATACAGTAGCTGTTCCTGCCACTGTCCCTCGCCCCGTGCCATACAGTAGCTGTTCCTGTCACTGTCCCTCGCCCCCTGCCATACAGTAGCTGTTCCTGCCACTGTCCCCCGCCCCCTGCCATACAGTAGCTGTTCCTGCCACTGTCCCCTGCCCCCTGCCATACAGTAGCTGTTCCTGCCACTGTCCCCCGCCCCCTGCCATACAGTAGCTGTTCCTGCCACTGTCCCTCGCCCCCTGCCATACAGTAGCTGTTCCTGCCACTGTCCCTCGCCCCCTGCCATACAGTAGCTGTTCCTACCACTGTTATATGGATTCATTCGGGTTAAAGGGACAAGTTCTTTTCCATTCGTTGTTCTGAAGGTCCATTCAATTCTCTTCCCGTCAGGCCTGTTGATGTGGTCCTGCTTGCCGCCTCTTCTCTCTTTCTTTCCCCTTTTTCTCGGTCTCTGTGTGTGTGTCTCTCTTTCTCTCTCTCCTGTTGTTGATGTGGTCCTGCTAGGACTCACAGCAGCAATTACGACTTGTTCTGTTCTGGAACCATCCTCTGGATACTGGTTCTAATTCTCTTTGCAGAATTCAGAAACTCTTCCTCATCGTGTTGTTATTACCCCTGTCACTTTCCTGACAAATCAGAAGTTATAATCCCATCAGAGTACCACGGAGTGTCCTGGCTGAGTCTCTCAAACCTCTTCTTTCCCTGAGGAACTCTCTCTCTCTCTCTCTCCCCTCTCGCTCTTGCTCTCGCTCTCTCTCTCTCTGAGGAACTCTCTCGCTCTCTCTCTCTCTCTCCCCCCTCTCTCTCTGAGGAACTCTCTCGCTCTCTCTCTCTCTGAGGAACTCTCTCGCTCTCTCTGAGGAACTCTCTCGCTCTCTCTCTCTCTGAGGAACTCTCTCGCTCTCTCTCTCTCGCTGAGGAGCTCTCTCTCTCTCTGAGGAACTCTCTCGCTCTCTCTCTCTCTCTCCCCCCTCTCTCTCTGAGGAACTCTCTCGCTCTCTCTCTCTCTGAGGAACTCTCTCGCTCTCTCTCTCTCTGAGGAACTCTCTCGCTCTCTCTGAGGAACTCTCTCGCTCTCTCTCTCTCTGAGGAACTCTCTCGCTCTCTCTCTCTCGCTGAGGAGCTCTCTCTCTCGCTGAGGAACTCTCTCGCTCTCTCTCTCGCAGAGGAACTCTCTTGCTCTCTCTCTCGCAGAGGAACTCTCTCTCGCAGAGGAACTCTCTCTCTCTCTCGCAGAGGAACTCTCTCGCTCTCTCTCTCGCAGAGGAACTCTCTCGCTCTCTCTCTCGCAGAGGAACTCTCTCGCTCTCTCTCTCGCAGAGGAACTCTCTCGCTCTCTCTCTCGCAGAGGAACTCTCTCGCTCTCTCTCTCGCAGAGGAACTCTCTCGAACTCTCTCGCTCTCTCTCGCAGAGGAACTCTCTCGCTCTCTCTCTCGCAGAGGAACTCTCTCGAACTCTCTCGCTCTCTCTCGCAGAGGAACTCTCTCGCTCTCTCTCTCGCAGAGGAACTCTCTCGCTCTCTCTCTCGCAGAGGAACTCTCTCGCTCTCTCTCTCGCAGAGGAACTCTCTCGCTCTCTCTCTCGCAGAGGAACTCTCTCGCTCTCTCTCTCGCAGAGGAACTCTCTCGCTCTCTCTCTCGCAGAGGAACTCTCTCGCTCTCTCTCTCGCAGAGGAACTCTCTCGCTCTCTCTCTCGCAGAGGAAGAGGAACTCTCTCGCTCTCTCTCTCGCAGAGGAACTCTCTCGCTCTCTCTCTCGCAGAGGAACTCTCTCGCTCTCTCTCTCGCAGAGGAACTCTCTCGCTCTCTCTCTCGCTGAGGAACTCTCTCGCTCTCTCTCGCTGAGGAACTCTCTCGCTCTCTCTCTCGCTGAGGAACTCTCTCGCTCTCTCTCGCTCTCTCTCGCTGAGGAACTCTCTCGCTCTCTCTCTCGCTGAGGAACTCTCTCGCTCTCTCTCTCGCTGAGGAACTCTCTCGCTCTCTCTCTCGCTGAGGAACTCTCTCGCTCTCTCTCTCGCTGAGGAACTCTCTCGCTCTCTCTCTCGCTGAGGAACTCTCTCGCTCTCTCTCTCGCTGAGGAACTCTCTCGCTCTCTCTCTCGCTGAGGAACTCTCTCGCTCTCTCTCTCGCTGAGGAACTCTCTCGCTCTCTCTCTCGCTGAGGAACTCTCTCGCTCTCTCTCTCGCTGAGGAACTCTCTCGCTCTCTCTCTCGCTGAGGAACTCTCTCGCTCTCTCTCTCGCTGAGGAACTCTCTCGCTCTCTCTCTCGCTGAGGAACTCTCTCGCTCTCTCTCTCGCTGAGGAACTCTCTCTCTCTCTCTCGCTGAGGAACTCTCTCTCTCTCGCTGAGGAACTCTCTCGCTCTCTCTCTCGCTGAGGAACTCTCTCGCTCTCTCTCTCGCTGAGGAACTCTCTCGCTCTCTCTCTCGCTGAGGAACTCTCTCGCTCTCTCTCTCGCTGAGGAACTCTCTCGCTCTCTCTCTCGCTGAGGAACTCTCTCGCTCTCTCTCTCGCTGAGGAACTCTCTCTCTCGCTCTCTCTCTCGCTGAGGAACTCTCTCTCTCGCTCTCTCTCTCGCTGAGGAACTCTCTCTCTCGCTCTCTCTCTCGCTGAGGAACTCTCTCTCTCGCTCTCTCTCTCGCTGAGGAACTCTCTCTCTCGCTCTCTCTCTCGCTGAGGAACTCTCTCTCTCGCTCTCTCTCTCGCTGAGGAACTCTCTCTCTCGCTCTCTCTCTCGCTGAGGAACTCTCTCTCTCGCTCTCTCTCTCGCTGAGGAACTCTCTCTCTCGCTCTCTCTCTCGCTGAGGAACTCTCTCTCTCGCTCTCTCTCTCGCTGAGGAACTCTCTCTCTCGCTGAGGAACTCTCTCTCTCGCTGCTGGAACTCTCTCTCGCGCTCTCTCTCGCTGAGGAACTCTCTCTCTCGCTCTCTCTCTCGCTGAGGAACTCTCTCTCTCGCTCTCTCTCTCGCTGAGGAACTCTCTCTCTCGCTCTCTCTCGCTGAGGAACTCTCTCTCTCGCTCTCTCTCTCGCTGAGGAACTCTCTCTCTCGCTCTCTCTCTCGCTGAGGAACTCTCTCTCTCGCTCTCTCTCTCGCTGAGGAACTCTCTCTCTCGCTCTCTCTCTCGCTGAGGAACTCTCTCTCTCGCTCTCTCTCGCTGAGGAACTCTCTCTCTCGCTCTCTCTCTCGCTGAGGAACTCTCTCTCTCGCTCTCTCTCTCGCTGAGGAACTCTCTCTCTCGCTCTCTCTCGCTGAGGAACTCTCTCTCTCGCTCTCTCTCTCGCTGAGGAACTCTCTCTCTCGCTCTCTCTCTCGCTGAGGAACTCTCTCTCTCGCTCTCTCTCTCGCTGAGGAACTCTCTCTCTCGCTCTCTCGCTCGCTGAGGAACTCTCTCTCTCGCTCTCTCGCTCGCTCTCTCTCTCGCTGAGGAACTCTCTCTCTCGCTCTCTCTCTCGCTGAGGAACTCTCTCGCTCGCTCTCTCTCTCGCTGAGGAACTCTCTCGCTCGCTCTCTCTCTCGCTGAGGAACTCTCTCTCTCGCTCTCTCTCTCGCTGAGGAACTCTCTCTCTCGCTCTCTCTCTCGCTGAGGAACTCTCTCTCTCGCTCTCTCTCTCTCTCGCTGAGGAACTCTCTCTCTCGCTGAGGAACTCTCTCGCTCTCTCTCTCGCTGAGGAACTCTCTCTCTCGCTCTCTCGCGAACTCTCTCTCTCTCTCTCGCTGAGGAACTCTCTCTCTCGCTCTCTCTCTCTCTCTCGCTGAGGAACTCTCTCTCTCGCTCTCTCTCTCTCTCGCTGAGGAACTCTCTCTCTCGCTCTCTCTCTCTCTCGCTGAGGAACTCTCTCTCTCGCTCGCTCTCTCTCTCGCTGAGGAACTCTCTCTCTCGCTCTCTCTCTCTCTCGCTGAGGAACTCTCTCGCTCTCTCTCTCGCTCTCTCTCTCTCTCGCTGAGGAACTCTCTCTCTCGCTCTCTCTCTCTCTCGCTGAGGAACTCTCTCGCTCGCTCTCTCTCTCTCTCGCTGAGGAACTCTCTCGCTCGCTCTCTCTCGCTAACCCTGCCTTTCAATTTCCTTTCTCTCCCCCTCCCCTTCACTCCAATGCTGCTACCCCCCCCCACACACACACACACCTCTCTCCCACCATCCACCTAGTGTATACACCAGGCTATGTGAGGCTGTGTTGAGGTCATGAGGCGGTCTAGACTCTGGACACTCCACAGCACACTAATCCATTTAGACCAGTTGATTTCACAGGAGATCCAGTGCACATTTAGTTTAGAAATAAAGACAGAGTTGTGTCTGCCAAGCTCAATCAGGGAATTATATAAGGATGACCTTTCAAACACTGGGCTATTTTCGACTTCATTGGGTGTGTTCCAAATGACACCCTATTCCTATATAGTGCACTACTTTTTACCGTGGCCCATAGGGGTCTAGTCAAAAGTAGTGCACTATATAGGGAACAGGGTGCCATTTGATGCCCATAAGAGCCCGTGTTGTCGCAGTGCCCTTATGAGGTCGGCGACCTCAACTTCTCCTCTTCCTCTCTGACGTGAACCACCTCCATTGCTGGTCCCAGTGCAGTTGAACTTGTTTTCTATGTCCCAGTACACTGAAGGACCGGTTTTCTGAAACAAAAGATGTTTTGAAGAGAAAAAAAGACTCCTAAAATAATAATATATTCTCGACAAGCGTCTCAACAGTCGTTGCACATTGCATTACATTTCAGGCTGTTGTATGACTTAAAGTTGGACAGGCCTAATAGCTAAGAAATCCTACAATACAGATGCTTTTTCAATGCCATTGAGGTTGAATTGGGAGCTTGAGTTGGGTAAAGAGGGGGCAGAGAAGTGGGTTGTCTTGTTCTTCTTTGGGCTGTTTGTAATGCCTCCATACCTCTTTTCGGTCAGTGATGGAACGTCTGAGTCCTCAATTTTCAAAGAATGGTCCTTGGGGCAAACTGTATTCCTGTGAGATGCCTCTATAGTATAGAGACTGTAGAATAGTGCTCTGGTCAAAAGAAGTACACTATATAGGGAATAGAGTGCCTTTTGAGACTTGTCACATGCTTCGTAAACAACAGGTGGAGACTAACAGTGAAATGCTTACTTCCGTGCCCTTTCCAACAATGCTGAGAGAAAGAAGAGAATAGTAATAACACTAGGAATAAATACACAATGAGTAAAGATAACTTAGCTATATACACGGATTACCAGTACTGAGTCCATGTGCAGGGGTACGAGGTAATTAGTGGCGTTCAGTGCCGTTTAAGATGGAGGATGATTTTTCTTATTTCTATTACAGCATATTGAATGACTGTCATTCATATTCTATTCACTCAGATCAATGTAACATCGATAGGTTTAGGCTACTACATGATACAAAATCTTTTCCTCTACCCATCAAGAGGTTTCTACAACCTAATCTATGAATTAAAGTTTACAGTGTAGATGCACAGGTCTTGTGACATTTGAGTAACAGACATTGACACGTCCAATGTCGCTTTGTACAATCTTGCCTGCATCTAGCTGATCTAGGGTGTAATCATTAGTCCAACAGTTACATAGAAGAGTTTCTATTGGACAAATTCAGGTACGTTTATCCCTGTTTCGTTCGGTTTGCTTCCGTTTAAGAAAGGTTTTTCAATAGAATCGGCAGAATGAATACACCCCTGATCAAACACAGTTCACTTTCATATCAGCCACATCCAACCAGCATAACTCCTTTGATCATTGTGTAATTACTTCTTACATCTACACGCTCTCCTCCTCTCACCTATTCCCTTCGCTCGTGGACTTCAGTGCACAACACAAACCTTCATATCATAACCGCTAACTGCTGCACACAGCCTACATTGTTGTCACCATAGTAACATCATTGTCAACAAAGCTACTAGAACTAAAGCTTTAGTAAACCCGCTACAATCATTCAGTACAGTCAGCAAGAAGTTTAGAAGGAAATAGGTTTATACAACCAAAAGCTTAACTTGACTTGGAAGAATTCCAATATTGGATAACCATAGCCATCTAGCTAACATAGCATCCCTCTCGGTTTGAGCCGCGTGTTTGAGTAGGCTAAACTAGCTAGCTGCTTTCACAAGCTAAGTGAAAAACAAATACAACAATATCTCTCTTGCTACTCTGTCATTGTTGAATAAATTGTTCAACTATTGTCTTTCTCTCTTTGAGTCAACTACTCACCACATGTTATGCACTGCAGTGCTAGCTCGCTATAGCTTCTACTTCCACTAGATTCATTCTCTGACCCTTTGATTGGGTGGACAACATGTGAGTTCATGCTGCAAGAGCTCTGATGGGTTGGAGGATGTCCTCTGGAAGTTATCATAATTACTGTGTAAGTCTATGGAAGGGAGTGGGAACCACCTCCTAGGTTTTGCATTGAAGTCAATGTACCCAGAGGAGGACGGAAACCGTGTGCAAGCCTTGCCACATCCGACAAGCGTCAGAGTAGAATTCAATCTTAGTCCTGTACTGACATTTTGACTGTTTGATTTCTCGTCGGAGGTCGTAGCGGGATTTCTTATCAGTGTCTGGATTAGTGTCCCGCTCCTTGAACTCAGTGCAGATGTTGCCTTTAATAAATCACTTTTGGTTGGGATATGTACATACAGTCACTGTGGGGACAATGTCATCAATGCCCTTATTAATGGCGTCCAAGATGGCGTAGCAGTGAAGACGTGTTTTGTTCGTGTCTCCTGTACTTTTGTATTTTTCGTATTTTTTGTATATAGATTTCAATTTATTTTCAATCTCTTTTCGATTTTTTTATTCGATTATACCTTCCGGTAACCTGCCTCACCCAATGTGATACGGTATCGCTATTATTTTTAATTATAGAACACATTCAAGAACCTCCAGAAGCTAACCAGCTAATTAGCTATTCAGTCATTGTTAGCCACTGCTAGCGGTTTTACCTTCTGCACAGATACCAGCCCTGTTCTTAGCCTGGATAATACTCGCCAGTCTGCTAGTATCGGACTGTCTCTCCACAACAACGCCGGATTCCTGCCATAATCCCTGGACCACTACTTCTTCACAGCTAGCTTGCAGCTTGCTAGCTCACCGTGGCACCCAGTACCAAAGCTATCCCTGAGGCCCACCTCCTGGCCTACTCAGCTGTTCACCCGAACCCCACTCGTACACGGCTAGAGCCCGATACTCCACCGGATCCTTGCTGTAAACTCTGGACCTTGGCACTGGATCACCGCTGCTACCGATTGGCTATAGTGGCTAACGCCACTGCCACGAAGCTAGCACCAGTTCGCTGTGAGCCAGGAGCATCTCCCAGCCAGCAAACTAAATTCTACAATACCTCTTTCGCCATCTTGCTTGGATTCTCTGTCGACACGGCGCCCCGCCACACCACCACATTTGGTCTGCCGACGAATACTCCTCCCGCTGTGCCTTCAACCGGCCTCCGTCGGAGGGCTACTAACTTTAAACGCCTTGTCACCTGCTAACGTAGTGGCGGGTTCCCTGTTCCATCTACTGCTGCCCCCTGGACACTATGATCACTTGGCTACATAGCTTATGCCTGCTGGACTGTTCATTAATCACGGTACTCCATTCTGTTTATCTATTTTTTTTTTATCTGTCGGCCCCAGCCGCGAACTCAGGCTCTGTGTGTAGTTAATCCGACCCTCTCTGCCTAGTTATCGCCATTTTACCTGCTGTTGTTGTGTTAGCTGATTAGCTGTTGTTGTCTCACCTGTTATTTTAGCTAGCTCTCCCAATCAAGACCTGCGATTACTTTATGCCTTGCTGTATGTCTCCCTCAAATGTCAATATGCCTTGTTTACTGTTCAGGTTAGTTAACATTGTTTTAGTTTACAATGGAGCCCCTAGTTCCACTCTTCATACCTCTGATACCTCCTTTGTCCCACCTAACACACATGCGGTGACCTCACCCATTACAACCAGCATGTCCAGAGATACAACCTCTCTTATCATCACCCAGTGCCTGGGCTTACCTCCGCTGTACCCGCACCCCACCATACCCCTGTCTGCGCATTATCCCGTGAATATATTCTACCATGCCCAGAAATCTGCTCCTTTTATTCTTTGTCCCCAATGCCGAGGCGACCAGTTTTGCTAGCCTTTAGCCGCACCCTCATACTACTCCTCCTCTGTTCCGCGGGTGATGTGGAGGTAAACCCAGGCCCTGCATGTCCCCAGGCACCCTCATTTGTTGACTTCTGTGATTGAAAAAGCCTTGGTTTCATGCATGTCAACATCAGAAGCCTTCTCCCTAAGTTTGTTTTACTCACTGCTTTAGCACATTCTGCCAACCCTGATGTCCTTGCCCCGTGTCTGAATCCTGGCTTAGGAAAGCCACCAAAAATTCTGAGATTTCCATACCCAACTATAACATTTTCCGTCAAGATAGAACTGCCAAAGGGGGAGGAGTTTAGCAGTCTACTGCAGAGATAGCCTGCAAAGTAATGTCATACTTTCCAGGTCCATACCCAAACAGTTCGAACTACTAATTTTAAAAATAACTCTCTCCAGAAATAAGTCTCTCACTGTTGCCGCATTTCTCAACGGCTGGCTATGCCTTCCTCCTGGCTACTCCAACCTCGGCCAACAGCTCCGTCCTCCCCCGCAGCTACTCGCCCAAGCCTCTCCAGGTTCTCCTTTACCCAAATCCAAATAGCAGATGTTCTGAAAGAGCTGCAAAACCTGGACCCGTACAAATCAGCTGGGCTTGACAATCTGGACCCTCTATTTCTGAAACTATCCGCCGCCATTGTCGCAACCCCTATTACCAGCCTGTTCAACCTCTCTTTCATATCGCCTGAGATCCCCAACGATTGGAAAGATGCCGCAGTCATCCCCCCCTTCAAAGGGGGAGACACTCTGGACCCAAACTGTTACAGACCTATATCCATCCTGCCTATCTAAGGTCTTCGAAAGCCAAGTCAACAAACAGATCACTGACCATCTCGAATCCCATCGTACCTTCTCCGCTGTGCAATCTGGTTTCCGAGCCGGTCAAGGGTGCACCTCAGCCACGCTCAAGGTACTAAACAATATCATAACCGCCAACGATAAAAGACAGTACTGTGCAGCCATTTTCATCGACCTGGCCAAGGCTTTCGACTCTGTCAATCACCATATTCTTATCGGCAGACTCAGTAGCCTCAGTTTTTCTAATGACTGCCTTGCCTGGTTCACCAACTACTTTGCAGACAGAGTTCAGTGTGTCAAATCGGAGGGCATGTTGTCCGGTCTTCTGGCAGTCTCTATGGGGGTGCCACAGGGTTCAATTCTCGGGCCGACTCTTTTCTCTGTATATATCAATGATGTTGCTCTTGCTGCGGGTAATTCCCTGATCCACCTCTACGCAGACGACGCCATTCTGTATACTTCTGGCCCTTCCTTGGACACTGTGCTATCTAACCTCCAAACGAGCTTCAATGCCATACAACACTCCTTCCGTGGCCTCCAACTGCTCTTAAATCGCTAGTAAAACCAAATGCATGCTTTTCAACCGTTCGCTGCCTGCACCCGCACGCCCGACTAGCATCACCACCCTGGATGGTTCCGACCTAGAATATGTGGGCATCTATAAGTACCTAGGTGTCTGGCTAGACTGTAAACTCTCCTTCCAGACTCATATCAAACATCTCCAATCTAAAATAAAATCTAGAGTCGGCTTTCTAATCCGCAACAAAGCCTCCTTCACTCACGCCCTGCCAAACTTACCCTGGTAAAACTGACTATCCTACCGATCCTCGACTTCGGCGATGTCATCTACAAAATAGCTTACAAGACTCTACTCAGCAAACTGGATGCAGTTTATCACAGTGCCATCCGTTTTGTTACTAAAGCACCTTAAACCACCCACCACTGCGACGTGTATGCTCTAGACGGCTGGCCCTTGCTACATATTCGTCGCCAGACCCACAGGCTCCAGGTCATCTAAAAGTCCATGCTAGGTAAAGCCCCGCCTTATCTCAGTTCACTGGTCACGATGGCAACACCCACCCGTAGCACGCGCTCCTTCAGGTGTATCTCACTGATCATCCCTAAAGCCAACACCTCATTTGGCCGCCTTTCCTTCCAGTTCTCTGCTGCCTGTGACTGGAACAAATTGCAAAAATTGCTGAAGTTGGAGACTTTTTATCTCCCTCGCCAACTTTAAACATATGCTATCTGAGCAGCTAACCGATCACTGCAGCTGTACATAGTCCATCGGTAAATAGCCCACCCAATTCACCTACATCATCCCCATACTGTTTTTATTTATTTACTTTTCTGCTCTTTTGCACACCAGTATCTCTACCTGCACATGACCATTTGATCATCTATCACTCCAGTGTTAATCTGCCAAATTGTAATTATTTGCCTACCTCCTCATGCCTTTTGCACACAATGAATATAGACTCTTTTTTTCTACTGTGTTATTGACTTGTTTATTGTTTACTCCATGTGTAACTCTGTGTTGTCTGTTTACACTGCTATGCTTTATCTTGGCCAGGTCGCAGTTGTAAATGAGAACTTGTTCTCAACTAGCCTACCTGGTTAAATAAAGGTGAAATAAAAAATTCATGAAGTAGGAGGAGGACCATGTCCTGAGATGCCTTCCCATAAGCCCCGTGCCACGCCCTAAGCACCTCTGAGACCACCGCTCCGTCTGGAGGAAGAAGAAGAGCGTTAAAGAAGAGTTAAAGAGATCATTAAGACCCGTGGCCGTTCTGGGCTCATTCCTTACCTTTCCTGGATGGAAGAAAGAAAATAGAGAAAAGACATGGGTTTTATCCCAAATTGCACCCTGTTCCGTATATAATGCCCTACTTTTGACCAGGGCCCATAAGGCTCTGGTCAAAAGTAGTACACTATATATGTTGGCACCCTATTCCCTATTTTGGGACGTAGCCCCGTGTCTTTCCTTAGATCCATCAACACGTTGTAGCTTAGTTCCCTGGGATTAGACACACAATACCTGGATGGAGACCTGGAAGCGTAGGCAGTAGGCACAGTCCCATTTCTGCTGCTGTCGTAATCTACCCTAATCCCAGAGATCCTGAGGCACAGAGAGAAGCCTCTCAGCAAACATCTGGATAGAGGGATGGGAGAGGGTGGGATAGAGGAGAGGAAAGGAAAGGACAAAATAGTACAGGGGAAAGCTGGGAAAGCTGTCAACCCCCAGAATCCAATTAAAACAGAGTTATGGAAAAATGGAGACTTGTGTAAACCCCCAAATAATTCTCAATTTCCAGAAAACAAGTTTATTTCATCTGTCTGCAGGTTCACTACTGGAGGGTGAGCCATAGCCAAAACATAAGACCAAATTGCGTTCCAAGTGGCACCTTATTCTCCATTTAGTGCACTGTTTGACCAGGGCCCACCTCTTAGCTGAGCAGGTTGAGGCCACACAGACAGACAGGTGTGATTGGCTGAGCAGGTAGAGGCCACGCAGACAGACAGGTGTGATTGGCTGAGTAGGTAGAGGCCACGCAGACAGAAAGGTGTGATTGGCTGAGCAGGTAGAGGCCACGCAGACAGACAGCTGTGATTGGTCTAGGCCAGTGGTTTCAGTCCTCCAGTACCCCCAACAGCACACATTTGTGTTGTAACCCCGGACAAACATACCGGATTTAATTCATCCAGGGCTGAATCAGGTGTTCAGGGATACAATAACATTGCATATGGTTGGGAGGACTGGAGTTAGGAAACAGTGCTCTAGACAGTGGTGACGTTACTTAATAATATCCAGTTTGGTTGTGATTCTGACCAGTAGGAGAAGAGAGTATATGTCCCAAATGGCACTCTATTCCCTATGTAGTGCACTACTTTTGACCCCAGCACTATAAAGGTAATAGAGTCCCAATCGGCCCTGGTCAAAAATAGTGCACCATATATAGTGATGGGGTGCCAGATGGGATGTGGACTTTGGCATCTCCCCTCGCACTGGGTTTGTTGTCTAGCATCCCTGTTGTCTGAGTGGGCTGGCTGATTGATGAGGAAAACAGGAAAGTGTTCTTGGCACTCCCAGCCCCCAACTCACTAGCTGTGCTAAGAGAGCCCAGACACATCCAGTACACACAGCACCAGAGACAGCCCAGACACGTCCAGTACACACAGCACCAGAGAGAGCCCAGACACGTCCAGTACACACAGCACCAGAGAGAGCCCAGACACGTCCAGTACACACAGCACCAGAGAGAGCCCAGACACGTCCAGTACACACAGCACCAGAGAGAGCCCAGACACGTCCAGTACACACAGCACCAGAGAGAGCCCAGACACGTCCAGTACACACAGCACCAGAGAGAGCCCAGACACGTCCAGTACACACAGCACCAGAGAGAGCCCAGACACCGTCCAGTACACACAGCACCAGAGAGCCCAGACACGTCCAGTACACACAGCACCAGAGAGAGCCCAGACACGTCCAGTACACACAGCACCAGAGAGAGCCCAGACACGTCCAGTACACACAGCACCAGAGAGAGCCCAGACACGTCCAGTACACACAGCACCAGAGAGAGCCCAGACACGTCCAGTACACACAGCACCAGAGAGAGCCCAGACACGTCCAGTACACACAGCACCAGAGAGAGCCCAGACACGTCCAGTACACACAGCACCAGAGAGAGCCCAGACACGTCCAGTACACACAGCACCAGAGAGAGCCCAGACACGTCCAGTACACACAGCACCAGAGAGAGCCCAGACACGTCCAGTACACACAGCACCAGAGAGAGCCCAGACACGTCCAGTACACACAGCACCAGAGACAGCCCAGACACGTCCAGTACACACAGCACCAGAGAGAGCCCAGACACGTCCAGTACACACAGCACCAGAGAGAGCCCAGACACGTCCGGTACACACAGCACCAGAGAGAGCCCAGACACGTCCAGTACACACAGCACCAGAGAGAGCCCAGACACGTCCGGTACACACAGCACCAGAGAGAGCCCAGACACGTCCAGTACACACAGCACCAGAGAGAGCCCAGACACGTCCAGTACACACAGCACCAGAGAGAGCCCAGACACGTCCAGTACACACAGCACCAGAGAGAGCCCAGACACGTCCAGTACACACAGCACCAGAGAGAGCCCAGGCACGTCCAGTACACACAGCACCAGAGAGAGCCCAGGCACGTCCAGTACACACAGCACCAGAGAGAGCCCAGGCACGTCCAGTACACACAGCACCAGAGAGAGCCCAGGCACGTCCAGTACACACAGCACCAGAGAGAGCCCAGACACGTCCAGTACACACAGCACCAGAGAGAGCCCAGACACGTCCAGTACACACAGCACCAGAGAGAGCCCAGACACGTCCAGTACACACAGCACCAGAGAGAGCCCAGACACGTCCAGTACACACAGCACCAGAGAGAGCCCAGACACGTCCAGTACACACAGCACCAGAGAGAGCCCAGACACGTCCAGTACACACAGCACCAGAGAGAGCCCAGGCACGTCCAGTACACACAGCACCAGAGAGAGCCCAGACACGTCCAGTACACACAGCACCAGAGAGAGCCCAGGCCGCTTTGCGTAAGTGCAGTGGAAGACGAGCACTAGATCGAGATGTGCGTTCATGTTTTTTTTCTCAAACCGATACATTTTTTCAAGCGACGACAAATTAGGCATGGTTTTCTGTTCAGACTAGACATTCCTGAGTCCTAAAGAGCTCTGGGATAAGACGGAGGGGAAAAACAAATAGCGCTCGACACAAACCCACGTCGCTCAGCCAAGGGACTTGAGCACTATTCCACTGCATAAGCCTGTAACACTTGGGTTGGAGTACCACTTTCCACATGCTGGAGCTAGCATACTGTAGTAAGCCCATGGAGAGTACACTAGCCCCAGAGTGTGTTTCTGCCCCCAACCCCCCCTAGATAACACTATAATGAGTTCACCACGGTGGACTCAAACGCTCTCAGTACATATTTCAAACATCACAGACAGCCTAAAAGGCTTTTTTAATCATCAAATAACGTTTAACTCTCTCCCTCCCTCTCTGCATACAGCCTGCTATCCTGGTTAGGCCAGAGTGAATACTGCTTAAAACAATGGCTACCTGCCTTTCCTTTCTCAACAGGAAACCCAGTGACCCATAAGGGAGGGCTTCAGCAACAGGGTATGAGGTTTGAAGGACAGCCGGTACAGTAGATACCACACACTGTAGGTCGGTATGAAACATTCTCCTCCAGTTAAATAGTCCTTGTTCCCCTCAGAGCAATGTTTTTTACCATTCACTTCAAACGCAGTGTTCAGTCTGGTTTAACCAGGATGCCTGCCTGTCCCCTCACAACAGGGAATGCCATTACCCATAAAGCTAGAGCACAGGAGGTTGGTGGCACATTAATTGGGGAGGGACGGGCTCGTGGTAATGGCTGGAGTGGAATGGGTTCCCATGGTTCCCGGGTGTTTGATACCATTCCATTAGCTCCTTTCCAGCCATTAATATGAGCCGTCCTCCCCTCAGCAGCCTCCCCTGAGCGAGAGGTCGGAGGTTTGAAGGACTAGCAGTGAGATACGGATACCACATGCCACATCGGGAGAACCCTCTCCACCTGTTAAAGATCCCTTGTTCCCCCCAGAGCTATATGCTTTTCCTCGTCAGTACAGTGACCATGTGGTCAGCCTGTGAGCCAGGTACTTCCGTGACGCGGCAGGTCTGATCCCTGGTCCGGAAGCCACGATTCCTATAATGCCTTTCACACATGGGTTTTCATGGAGGGACATTGAAGGCCACACGCCTGTCTATCTGTCCCCCCCCACCCCACCCCACCCCACACACACCACTGCGTAGCGGCACTAAGACACACCACACAGCGTGAGAGACCAGAGGCCTATTTGAACCCAGCTGTTGGTGGAAGAAGGGAGTGCAGGGAAAAGGTTTTACTTTGTACTTTTCCTGAGGCGTTGCTGCTACAATGTTGGCCCACATTGTTACTGTTTTTCCTCTTATTTTTAGTGTGCGTCATTCCTCGGGAACCATCCTACTTGGTTCTCTACAGTCCTTTGGTCCACCTCAACTCACAAAGGACGGACATAAATAACATGCTGTAGTGAACAGGCGGGCAGCTGAGCTCGTTATTTAACCAGGAAGAATTAGTCAGGGTATTTGTGGAGAACTTGGTAGAGTTGGTGTTTGTCCTTGTTGTACGGGCATTGTTCTGTGGTGGGAGGGAATATTGCAGAGTGTGTGGAAACTGGAGATCCTTCTTCACACACACACACTAGGACATGCAGTAGAGCCATCCTCCTCTACCCCTGCCTGCCTGTCGAGTGTGTCTCTGACACAGACTTGAACAGACGGGGAGTTGTAATGAGCACCATCACATAATGACTGAAAGGAGGTACTCTGTAATGCCTCCCACATTCTGTGGCCACTTCCAGCACTAAGTGTTGCAGTGATAAACCGCACTGTGTGTGTGTGTGTTTGTGTTTGTGTTTGTGTGTGTGTTTGTGTGTGGCAGCCATAAACCACACATATGGGGCTGGGGTGTAATGGTAATAGTCTCTTAATCTAGAGTTGCCATGGAGAGATAATTCACCAGTTGTCATCTCTGTTAGTCTTCATACTGAGGGCTTGTTCTGCAGGGGCCAGGATGGCACTGTGCATGCATCCTAAATGGCACCCTATTCCCTATGTAGTGCACTACCTTTGACCGGGGCCATAGGCCTCTGGTCCAAAGTAGTGCACTATTATAGGGAATAGTGTGCCATTTGGAATATGCACAGTGTCTATCAGCGCTTCTTCTACTGCAGTTGGAAACTCCAGGCTCAGATGGGAGACATCTTCTCTTTTTTTAAAGGGATTTGTCCACTTGATCTAAATAGTTAGGAAACCAGAGTGGAGATGGGTAGGTGGGAGAGACAGTGGGAAGGATGGATGCTGGGATTGAACACCGGTCTTCCAGTCGTATGTGATGAGACACACCATCATTACCATTTTTACGTACATTAAACTTCCCTTCTTTTTTTGTTTCAACAGTTCTGCACCGTTTCTTTTACAGACACCGCAGCAACGTTTCACAGGATGTTACATCAGCACAGTGAGCAGTTTAGAGTTCCCTGTTTGTGAAGGCCCCTGGGTGCTGAATGTCCTACACCACGGCTGTTAGATATTATCACGCTGGAAAACGGGCTTGCAGGAGCACACTGGCAACTTCCAGGCAGTTGTGTGTGTAGTGGCAGCGCGTGTCTTCTACTGTTTACTCTGTGGCTCGATATGCCCCTTCTTTTTCTGTTGGAGGTTCTCTTGGAATGGAAGGGTTTCAGTTCGTCTACACGTTATTGTGTGTCTTACAGTAGTAGGGGCGACTGGCAATTATCCAGTCACGGTCAAGTGCACGCCATTAAAACGTGCGTGTGTGTGTGTGTGTCCTGAGCAAGGAAAATGTCTCCATATCCGAGCTCTTTGTCACGGTAGGGGGATACAAGAGAGTACGATTACATCCAGGGTCAAGGGTTAGGAGCCAGCTGAACAATGAGTTAAAACCACAGTCTTTTTTAGCTCGACCCCATCATAATTAGGACCACTGTTGCCATGCATAGCTAACATTCCTGATTTACCAGCATGCCTTCTATTGGCCCTAGCTATTGGCAACCCGACTGTTAATCAGAACTGTACAGTAACACACAGACCGGCCACACACACAGACACACTTCCCTGCTCTAACAGTAACACACAGACCGGCCACACACACAAACACACTTCCCTGCTCTAACAGTAACACACACACACTTCCCTGCTCTAACAGTAACACAGACACACTTCCCTGCTCTAACAGTAACACACAGACCGGCCACACACACAAACACACTTCCCTGCTCTAACAGTAACACACAGACACACTTCCCTGCTCTAACAGTAACACAGACACACTTCCCTTCTCTAACAGTAACACACAGACACACTTCCCTGCTCTATCAGTAACACACAGACACACTTCCCTGCTCTAACAGTAACACACAGACACACTTCCCTGCTCTATCAGTAACACACAGACACACTTCCCTGCTCTATCAGTAACACACAGACACACTTCCCTGCTCTGTACAGTAACACACAGACACACTTCCCTGCTCTGTACAGTAACACACAGACACACTTCCCTGCTCTAACAGTAACACACAGACACACCTCCCTGCTCTAACAGTAACACACAGACACACTTCCCTGCTCTGTACAGTAACACACAGACACACTTCCCTGCTCTAACAGTAACACACAGACACACTTCCCTGCTCTAACAGTAACACACAGACACACTTCCCTGCTCTAACAGTAACACACAGACACACTTCCCTGCTCTGTACAGTAACACACAGACACACTTCCCTGCTCTAACAGTAACACACAGACACACTTCCCTGCTCTAACAGTAACACACAGACACACTTCCCTGCTCTAACAGTAACACACAGACACACTTCCCTGCTCTGTACAGTAACACACAGACACACTTCCCTGCTCTGTACAGTAACACACAGACACACTTCCCTGCTCTAACAGTAACACACAGACACACTTCCCTGCTCTGTACAGTAACACACAGACACACTTCCCTGCTCTAACAGTAACACACACACACTTCCCTGCTCTAACAGTAACACACACACACTTCCCTGCTCTAACAGTAACACACACACACTTCCCTGCTCTAACAGTAACACACAGACACACTTTCCTGCTCTAACAGTAACACACAGACACACTTCCCTGCTCTGTACAGTAACACACAGACACACTTCCCTGCTCTAACAGTAACACACAGACACACTTCCATGCTCTAACAGTAACACACAGACACACTTCCCTGCTCTGTACAGTAACACACAGACACACTTCCCTGCTCCAACAGTAACACAGACACACTTCCCTGCTCTGTACAGTAACACACAGACACACTTCCCTGCTCTAACAGTAACACACAGACACACTTCCCTGCTCTGTACAGTAACACACAGACACACTTCCCTGCTCTAACAGTAACACACAGACACACTTCCCTGCTCTAACAGTAACACACAGACACACTTCCCTGCTCTAACAGTAACACACAGACACACTTCCCTGCTCTGTACAGTAACACACAGACACACTTCCCTGCTCTAACAGTAACACACAGACACACTTCCCTGCTCTAACAGTAACACACAGACACACTTCCCTGCTCTATAACAGTAACACACAGACACACTTCCCTGCTCTGTACAGTAACACACAGACACACTTCCCTGCTCTAACAGTAACACACAGACACACTTCCCTGCTCTAACAGTAACACACAGACACACTTCCCTGCTCTGTACAGTAACACACAGACACACTTCCCTGCTCTAACAGTAACACACAGACACACTTCCCTGCTCTAACAGTAACACACAGACACACTTCCCTGCTCTGTACAGTAACACACAGACACACTTCCCTGCTCTAACAGTAACACACAGACACACTTCCCTGCTCTAACAGTAACACACAGACACACTTCCCTGCTCTGTACAGTAACACACAGACACACTTCCCTGCTCTAACAGTAACACACAGACACACTTCCCTGCTCTAACACTGTAACACACAGACACACTTCCCTGCTCTAACACTGTAACACACAGACACACTTCCCTGCTCTAACACTGTAACACACAGACACACTTCCCTGCTCTAACACTGTAACACAACCCCTCTGTACTGTAACGGTAACACAACCCCTCTGTACTGTAACACAACCCCTCTGTACTGTAACACAACCCTTCTGTACTGTAAGACAACCCCTCTGTACTGTAACACAATCCCTCTGTACTGTAACACAACCCCTCTGTACTGTAACACAACCCCTCTGTACTGTAACACAACCCCTCTGTACTGTAACACAACCTCTCTGTACTGTAACACAACCCCTCTGTACTGTAACACAACCCCTCTGTACTGTAACACAACCCCTCTGTACTGTAACACAATCCCTCTGTACTGTAACACAACCCCTCTGTACTGTAACACAACCCCTCTGTACTGTAACAGTAACACAATCCCTCTGTACTGTAACGGTAACACAATCCCTCTGTACTGTAACACAATCCCTCTGTACTGTAACACAACCCCTCTGTAATGTAACACAATCCCTCTGTACTGTAACACAATCCCTCTGTACTGTAACACAATCCCTCTGTACTGTAACACAATCCCTCTGTACTGTAACACAATCCCTCTGTACTGTAACACAACCCCTCTGTACTGTAACACAACCCCTCTGTACTGTAACACAACCCCTCTGTACTGTAACACAACCCCTCTGTACTGTAACGGTAACACAACCCCTCTGTACTGTAACACAACCCCTCTGTACTGTAACGGTAACACAACCCCTCTGTACTGTAACAGTAACACAACCCCTCTGTACTGTAACAGTAACACAGACATGACAACGCTACACTGGTCAGGGTGAAGACCAGGAAGGTTGAGTCATTCATTTATTTCATTCGGGTTAAATAGATTTCCAGCCCTCTCTGGGCTCGCCTAATTCTGTCTCCATGGAGATGACGATGCTCGCCCTGCGTGCGTTTTGTCTCGCTCATTTGATTGATTTGTCTTTATCCTCGGGTAGAGAAGTTGGGGGTTAGTTGTTTTCTGTTATTTGGATGGAGCTGTCTAGAAGGGTTGAAGTGATGTTGAAGGGCCCGGGATTACGGAGGGCCCTTCAACAACAGGAACAGAGCTGTGTATTGACTGGCTGCAGCTGGGCCTGGTAATGAAACGCCGTGCACCTGCCTCCCTGAAGGAAAACAAAGAGATTCCCTCTGACAGAGCCAATGAAATGCTGGCGGCTTCTGGGCTCCGAAAGGCCCCCTAATCGAATGGAACAACCCGTACTGCAGCATCACGCTAATCAGACCACAGTATTAGAGCGATCCAGAGGGGTGGCGGAACCTGCCCTGGAATGTCCAAGACCCTATATAGTGCACTACTTTAGACCAGGACCCAACAGGACAACCTTAGTTAATATTTTCCACCCTGCAATGGCTTAGTAACAGCACTGCTATGATGTTAACCATTGATAATGATGACACTGTGCATGGCTTGCTGTTACAGTAATGTTGCGAGCAGCAGCGTTTTCTATTCAGTGCGTCCTTTCCACTGTGGCGAGCAGGCGGCTCGTTCTTTCTGGCTGGTGTTCGGTCAGAGCAGTGGGGGTGTTGAATGAGAAGGAAACACCGCAGGAGAAGTGGCACAGACAACACAGTGCTCACCCGGAACGCGCTGTCCCGCCCGCAGTGGAACAGTCTGGCCTGAACGTTAGCTGTAACACAATATCCCAACGCTAGGGTTCACACATGCACTCAGACACACACACACATTCTCTCTCTCTCTCTCTCTCTCTCTCTCTCTCTCTCTCTCTCTCTCTCTCTCTCTCTCTCTCTCTCTCTCTCTCTCTCTCTCTCTCTCTCTCTCTCTCTCTCTCACACACACTCAGAAATATACACAAATACATTCTCACACACACACACACACAAACTCAGAAATATACACAAATACATTCTCTCTCACACACACACACACACACGCATTGTGACATGCCTTAATACCTGATCCATACACACATGGGTTATTGTGCTGAAGCCGTATGTTTGCCGTGTTTCTTACACAGCGTAGGTCTCCATCTCCTGTCCCTTATTAAGTGACTGTTTGGAAAAGAACAGACTCCCGAGACCGTAGCTATACTCTCTCTCTTTCTCGTGGCACATCTGCACAGCGCTCGCCTGCCTCTCGCCTCGCGGTTTCTCTATGTTGTGGAAAGTATAAAAGGATTGGATCAGGGCTTCTCTCTCTCTCTCTCCAGTGTAATCATTTTAATGCTGCCTTAATCTTGGCCATCTTGGATCATAATGCTGGGTTCATTCATCACTGTTTAAAAGAAACAGAGAGAGAGAGAGCCCTTCTGCCGTGTGCAGGAACGGGATATTAGCGAAGTGTCCACGGTCCTCGGTTTGCGGATTTTGGTTTAACTGTCTGTCATAAATATGAAACTGTGCTCTTCAAACTAGGGATGTGTTTCTCTCTGTTTGGTACTGCCTTAGTGCATTCAAACCAGACCATTTGTTTGGGTCAATTTATGACAGTTGTCATGTTTGATTGGTTTATCGTGCGCTGCATGTCCATGGAATGCAACCACCACACACACTTCCTTACACACGCACTCACACACACACACACCACTTACTGTACCAAAGTAGTCTGAGAAGAATGACAAACGCTTGACTGGTACTTGTGTCAACTGGACAAGCATGAAGCAACTACCAGTAAATTCACATAGCAGCAGTAAATTACATGAGAAAATGCCGGTCGCCTTCACTCATCCCACCCACCTGCCATTTTTGATTCTCTCTTTACCTCCTGTTCCCCTCTACAGGAGGTCAGAGGTCAATGTGCTTAAAACAGACCATTCAGGTTCAAAAGGCTCAGATGAATCACATCTATGGATGCATCCCAAATGGCAACCTATTCTCTATATAATGCCTATAGGGCTCTGGTCAAAAGTAGTGCACTACATTGGGAATAGGGTGCCATTTGAGACCCGTCCTGTAACATTAAGAGAGAAATTACATAAGAGGTAGCTAGATGACATAAACTGAGACTGGGAGGAGAATGACAACGTGGCAATAATGTTTTTATGGTCTCTAGAAGACAAAAGTGTTCAGACGACATTACATATGAACCTTACTCACCGACCAAACACTTTCCCTGGATCTAGGTGCATCTCAACTAGCGACCTATCACCTATATAGAGCAATAGCTTTGACAGGGCCCAGGGAAAAGCGTTCGCTACTCCTACCTACTGCACAGATATCACTCTCAATGTGTTTCATATGAAGGACTGCTCTACATAAAGCCAGACCTGATACATATTGAAACGCTCGTAAATGTGCATCGGCAGGCATTTTGTGCAGATGCAAATGTACTTGTATGTACTGTATACACTGTCAACTTTACCCCTTGCAGTGACTCAGCTTTCTCTCCCTCCTTTTCTCTCTCTCTTCTCGCTCTCTGATTTGTAGCTGGTTTTCGCCGGAGTTTCCGTCTCAGCAGGCGAGACAAGAAGACCAACAAGTCCATGTATGAGTGTAAGAAGAGTGAGCAGTACGACATGGCTGACGTGGCCACCTACGAGGAGGTGACTCCCCACCGCAGGCAGAGCGGGGCCAAGCACAGGCTGGTGGTCCTCGTCGGTGAGTAACACACACACACACGACATGGTAGAGCTGGACCAAGCTGCTGTCGGAGTGGGTGAGTAACTGACTACTGCCACCATGGGACACTGGGGATTGCTGAGCTGTTGGTCTTGGCCAGGCAGAAGCCATCGTTTAAGTCTAAAACTGGTTTCTCCATAGAGAGAGCGTGTGGCGCTAGAGTCAGAGTTCCAGGCCCGGAGGTGGCTCAGCCTTGCCCTCACACAGCCGTAACCCAGAAACATGCTCCCGGCCACACGCAAGCCCCCTTCACTTTTAAAGCCCTGGTGGAAAATGACAGCACAGGGCTGGCGGGCTGGGGATTCCTTCATATTTAGTGCTTTTCATTAACAGCACCGTGCTCAGCTCTAAATGTTCCTTTTTTTACTTGACAGAATTGTTAACACTTGCCTTTTAGGCTGGTATTACAAAGTCCTCCAGAAGGCTGATGAAGTGCCAAAATCTTGAAATGAAGTTAGCTTTGTTTTTATTCCTTCTTGTGTAGTTTAGAGAAAGCTTTGTGCCAACGAATGGTGGACCAATACCGTTAAGCCCAGGTGCACCAGAATTAAAACCTGGATATAAATACTGGAACTATTATTGCAAATGACACGAATAATGAATGTATTCCTCACAAGCTGCTTTTTCTTCTCAAGGTTATCAGTGCTACTGATCGGTGCAGCTGCATATGAATCATTCTTCATTCTGCCGATATCGCTGGCTTTCTATTTAATGCTCGTATTAAGAGAAGAGAAAGTGAGGCTTGTGTTGCAGTACGTCTGTTTTAGCATGATTGACCAGGCCTCGGTACGGTGAAACACAGTGGTATGGACTTCATCATAGCGTGTTGCTAATTAGCTAGCCCATTTTCTTGCCAGACAGACTGTCAGGCTGTGCAACCCAGCGGATGCCACGGCCTCTCTCTCTCTCTCTACAATGCACATAACCCCTCCTCTGTCACACTAATGTAAATATTTTCAATTCACTTCTGTAATTTGGACGACAACCTATGGACAATTTCACACCTAATGAAGAGAAAGGCCAAGGAAAGATCTGTTTTATGTTTCCTGTTTCTCTCTGGAGTCTCACTTTTTCTTATTATGAGGACTCTCCCTCTCCCTCCCACCATCTCTTTCTCTCCCTCTCCCTCCCACCATCTCTTTCTCTCTCTCTCCCTCCCACCATCTCTTTCTCTCTCTCTCCCTCCCACCATCTCTTTCTCTCTCTCTCCCTCCCACCATCTCTTTCTCTCTCTCTCCCTCCCACCATCTCTTTCTCTCTCTCTCCCTCCCACCATCTCTTTCTCTCTCTCTCCCTCCCACCATCTCTTTCTCTCTCTCTCCCTCCCACCATCTCTTTCTCTCTCTCTCCCTCCCACCATCTCTTTCTCTCTCTCTCCCTCCCACCATCTCTTTCTCTCTCTCTCCCTCCCACCATCTCTTTCTCTCTCTCTCCCTCCCACCATCTCTTTCTCTCTCTCTCCCTCCCACCATCTCTTTCTCTCTCTCTCCCTCCCACCATCTCTTTCTCTCTCTCTCCCTCCCACCATCTCTTTCTCTCTCTCTCCCTCCCACCATCTCTTTCTCTCTCTCTCCCTCCCACCATCTCTTTCTCTCTCTCTCCCTCCCACCATCTCTTTCTCTCTCTCTCCCTCCCACCATCTCTTTCTCTCTCTCTCCCTCCCACCATCTCTTTCTCTCTCTCTCCCTCCCACCATCTCTTTCTCTCTCTCTCCCTCCCACCATCTCTTTCTCTCTCTCTCCCTCCCACCATCTCTTTCTCTCTCTCTCCCTCCCACCATCTCTTTCTCTCTCTCTCCCTCCCACCATCTCTTTCTCTCTCTCTCCCTCCCACCATCTCTTTCTCTCTCTCTCCCTCCCACCATCTCTTTCTCTCTCTCTCCCTCCCACCATCTCTTTCTCTCTCTCTCCCTCCCACCATCTCTTTCTCTCTCTCTCCTCCCACCATCTCTTTCTCTCTCTCTCCCTCCCACCATCTCTTTCTCTCTCTCTCCCTCCCACCATCTCTTTCTCTCTCTCTCCCTCCCACCATCTCTTTCTCTCTCTCTCCCTCCCACCATCTCTTTCTCTCTCTCTCCCTCCCACCATCTCTTTCTCTCTCTCTCCCTCCCACCATCTCTTTCTCTCTCTCTCCCTCCCACCATCTCTTTCTCTCTCTCTCCCTCCCACCATCTCTTTCTCTCTCTCTCCCTCCCACCATCTCTTTCTCTCTCTCTCCCTCCCACCATCTCTTTCTCTCTCTCTCCCTCCCACCATCTCTTTCTCTCTCTCTCCCTCCCACCATCTCTTTCTCTCTCTCTCCCTCCCACCATCTCTTTCTCTCTCTCTCCCTCCCACCATCTCTTTCTCTCTCTCTCCCTCCCACCATCTCTTTCTCTCTCTCTCCCTCCCACCATCTCTTTCTCTCTCTCTCCCTCCCACCATCTCTTTCTCTCTCTCTCCCTCCCACCATCTCTTTCTCTCTCTCTCCCTCCCACCATCTCTTTCTCTCTCTCTCCCTCCCACCATCTCTTTCTCTCTCTCTCCCTCCCACCATCTCTTTCTCTCTCTCTCCCTCCCACCATCTCTTTCTCTCTCTCTCCCTCCCACCATCTCTTTCTCTCTCTCTCCCTCCCACCATCTCTTTCTCTCCTCTCTCTCTCCCTCCCACCATCTCCTCTCTCCCTCCCTCCAACCATCTCTTTCTCTCCCTCCCACCATCTCTCCTCTCTCCCTCCCACCATCTCCTCTCTCCCTCCAACCATCTCTTTCTCTCCCTCCCACCATCTCTCCTCTCTCCCTCCCACCATCTCCTCTCTCCCTCCCTCCAACCATCTCTTTCTCTCCCTCCCACCATCTCTCCTCTCTCCCTCCCTCCCACCATCTCTTTCTCTCCTCTCTCCCTCCCTCCCACCATCTCCTCTCTCCCTCCCTCCAACCATCTCTTTCTCTCCCTCCCACCATCTCTCCTCTCTCCCTCCCTCCCACCATCTCCTCTCTCCCTCCAACCATCTCTTTCTCTCCCTCCCACCATCTCTCCTCTCTCCCTCCCTCCCACCATCTCCTCTCTCCCTCCCTCCAACCATCTCTTTCTCTCCCTCCCTCCCACCATCTCCTCTCTCCCTCCCTCCAACCATCTCTTTCTCTCCCTCCCACCATCTCTCCTCTCTCCCTCCCTCCCACCATCTCCTCTCTCCCTCCAACCATCTCTTTCTCTCCCTCCCACCATCTCTCCTCTCTCCCTCCCTCCCACCATCTCCTCTCTCCCTCCCTCCAACCATCTCTTTCTCTCCCTCCCACCATCTCTCCTCTCTCCCTCCCTCCCACCATCTCTTTCTCTCCTCTCTCCCTCCCTCCCACCATCTCTTTCTCTCCTCTCTCCCTCCCTCCCACCATCTCTTTCTCTCCCTCCCACCATCTCTCCTCTCTCTCTCTCCCTCCCACCATCTCTTTCTCTCCTCTCTCTCTCCCTCCCACCATCTCTTTCTCTCCTCTCTCTCTCCCTCCCACCATCTCTCCTCTCTCCCTCCCACCATCTCTCCTCTCTCCCTCTGCCTCCCTGCGTCTCTTTCTCCGTTGTAAACGTCAGGCTAGTGGTCCAGGAGAATGTGAAGTGGGCGTGTAGATCCTCCAAAGAGAACCAGGCGTCCTGTGCTTTTCCTTGGCCCCCTTTCCTCACTCCTCTTTCCACTCCACTCACATACATTCACATACATTCACATACATTCACATACATTCACATACACTCACATACACTCACATACACTCACATACACCCACATACACCCACATACACTCACATACACATACACTCACACACATACACTCACACACACATACACTCACGTACACTCACGTACACCCACGTACACCCACATACACCCACGTACACCCACATACACCCACGTACACCCACCTACACTCAAATACATACACTCACATACACATACACTCACATACTCTCATAAACTTACATACACTCACATACATACACCCACTCACATACACACATACACTCACATACACCCACCTACACTCACATACACACACACACTCACATACACCCACATACCCACCTACACTCACATACACCCACATACACCCACATACACCCACATACACACACACACACACACACACACACACACACACACACGCACACACACACACGCACACGCACACACGCATACACGCACACACACACACGCATACACTCACCCACACACACTCACCCACACACACTCACCCACACACACTCACCCACACACACTCACCCACACACACTCACATACACTCACATACACTCACATACACTCACATACACACTCACATACACACTCACATACACACTCACATACACACTCACATACACACTCACATACATTCACATATACACACACATACACACACATACACCCATATACACTCACAGACACTCACATACACACACACACACACATATACACACACATATACTCACATATACTCACATACACTCATATACACTCACATACACACACACATACACACACACATACACTCACATACACACACACATACACTCGCATACACTCACATACACTCGCATACACACACACATACAGTCACATACACACACACACATACACTCACATATACACACACATACACTCGCATACACACACACATACAGTCACATACACACACACATACACTCACATACACACACACATACACTCGCATACACTCACATACACTCGCATACACACACACATACAGTCACATACACACACACATACACTCACACATACACTCGCATACACTCGCATACACACACACATACAGTCACATACACACACACATACACTCACATATACACACACATACACTCGCATACACTCACACACACTCACATACACTCACATACACTCACATACACTCACATATACACACACATACACTCACACATACACTCACATACACACACACATACACTCACATATACACACACATACACTCACATACACACACACATACACTCACATATACACACACATACACTCGCATATACACACACATACACTCACATACACTCGCATACACACACACATACACTCACATACACACACACATACACTCACATACACACACACATACACTCACATACACACACACATACACTCACATATACACACACATACACTCGCATATACACACACATACACTCACATACACTCACATACACACACACATACACTCACATACACACACACATACACTCACATATACACACACATACACTCGCATATACACTCACATACACTCACATACACTCACATACACTCACATACACTCACATATACACACACATACACTCACATACACACACACATACACTCACATATACACACACATACACTCACATACACACACACATACACTCACATACACACACACATACACTCACATATACACACACATACACTCACATATACACACACATACACTCGCATATACACACACATACACTCACATATACACACACATACACTCACATATACACACACATACACTCACATACACACACACATACACTCACATATACACACACATACACTCGCATATACACTCACATACACTCACATACACTCACATACACTCACATACACTCACATATACACTCACATACACTCACATATACACACACATACACTCACATACACACACACATACACTCACATATACACACACATACACTCGCATATACACACACATACACTCACATATACACACACATACACTCACATATACACACACATACACTCACATACACATACACCCACATACACACACATACACACACATACACCCATATACACTCACATATACACCCACATACACCCACATACACTCACATATACACCCACATACACCCACATACACTCACATATACACCCATATACACCCACATACACTCCATTACACACACAAGAAAGATCACTGGAGTGTCCAACGTCCCTCTAGTTGTTTATCCATCTACGTGGATGAAAAGGAATGTAAAAATGATCTCCAACGAACAAAGTAGACCCTGTACTCTCCTCATTCTTATTAGAATGAATGTGGATGAATGTGGAGATCGGATTTCAAAAGATGAAACAATATGTTTATCTGTTTTTATAAATTTTTATTGGTTTCCAGGCATGGTTCGTAGTAGGGTGAAATGGCCTTAGGATAGTGTTCCACATATAGTTGTTATCATAGCCTTGTTGGACTCAACAGTGCAGGGTTAAGGTCTGGTTGGAGGAGGCTGAAGTTACCCTTGTCTGGCTGGCTGGCTGGCTGGTGGAGGTTGGATAGGACTCACAGCGTCCACATCGCCCCTCCTCTCCCCCTCAGCTCTAACGCTATGTGATGTGCTCTGCGTTTGGCCTGGAAGTTATTAAGCTCCAGATATTAACGGCTGTTTCTCTAATGAGGGCAGTAATGCAGTCTGACACTTTTACTGGCACTGCAACCTGCCTGAGGGGAGGAGGGCAAGAGCACCGACCCACCACACCGCGCTCCCTCCCAGAGGAGGAAGAGAGCACCGACCCACCACACCGCGCTCCCTCCCAGAGGAGGAAGAGAGCACCGACCCACCACACCGCGCTCCCTCCTAGAGGAGGGAGAGAGCACCGACCCACCACACCGCGCTCCCTCCTAGAGGAGGGAGAGAGCACCGACCCACCACACCGCGCTCCCTCCCAGAGGAGGGAGAGAGCACCGACCCACCACACCGCGCTCCCTCCTAGAGGAGGGAGAGAGGGAGACCCACCACACCGCACTCCCTCCCAGAGGAGGGAGAGAGCACCGACCCACCACACCGCGCTCCCTCCCAGAGGAGGGAGAAAGCACCGACCCACCACACCGCACTCCCTCCCAGAGGAGGGAGAGAGGGAGACCCACCACACCGCACTCCCTCCCAGAGGAGGGAGAGAGCACCGACCCACCACACCACACTCCCTCCTAGAGGAGGGAGAGAGGGAGACCCACCACACCGCACTCCCTCCCAGAGGAGGGAGAGAGCACCGACCCACCACACCGCACTCCCTCCCAGAGGAGGGAGAGAGGGAGACCCACCACACCGCACTCCCTCCCAGAGGAGGGAGAGAGCACCGACCCACCACACCGCACTCCCTCCTAGAGGAGGGAGAGAGGGTGACCCACCACACCGCACTCCCTCCCAGAGGAGGGAGAGAGCACCGACCCACCACACCGCACTCCCTCCTAGAGGAGGGAGAGAGGGAGACCCACCACACCGCGCTCCCTCCTAGAGGAGGGAGAGAGGGAGACTCAATATAACACAATACACTACCAATCAAGTATAATTCAGAAACAGTTGCAAAGAAATATGCTTTTTTATGGTGCCGTTTTGTTTTTATGGTGCCGTTTTGTTTTATAAGGTCAACATTGTATTGGAGATGTATTGTATTGTTAAAAACCAACAATGCACAAAAGAACAAGCCTGTTTGTTTCTACTAGTTCACAACGTCCCACCCCAGTGTGTTCTTTACCCCAGATTATATGGGCCTCACAGGCAACGTGTGTGTTGTCCTCCACTGTACATCAGACGCAGAGGTAGTGAGAGGTTTGGGTCCCAAATGGCACCTTATTCCCTTCCCCCTGTAGTGCACTACTTTTGACCAGTGCCCAGTAGCACTATATAGGGCAAAGTGTGACATTTAGGACACAGCCAGAGAAAGAGCGAGACCGAGAGAACGCCTGCTGGCGAGGGAACGATGTAGAAGGTGAGAATAGTTTAATGAGAGCTGTAAAAGTGTAAGGGAGCGTGAGCCGTTTGTCATCCCACGGCGAGGTGCTCGTGGCTGGGCCTGACGCCGCCGGGAAGAAGGGCCAACAACCACTGAAACGGCTGCTCCGCTCTGCCTCCCGACAAACAACGCGCTTGAACTAAAAACTATTCCCTATGGTGCCTGGTGTGAAGTAGTGCGGTGTAAAGTAGTGCACTATAAAGGGAATAGGGTGCCATTTAGGCCACTAGACTTGTGGCTGGGAGCAGCCTGCTCCTCTGTCTTGATGTTACTCCGCTCCAGCGCCTTTAACACCTACAACAACACGCTGGAACACCGCTGACACGCACGTCCTTCTTTAAACAGCACAGTCACATTCCTTGTGGTCTCTCGAAACACATTTTAAAAGTGAAATCCGTTTCCTGATCTTAATAAATCAACACGGAGGAGAGGGTCAAGACCCCATTTGGACTTGTTCTCTGAAAACTCTCCTGAAAGATTGATTGCTGTCTTCACGCGGCCATGTGCTGTTTATGTGAGACGGCGACCGCAGTTCGCTTTTACCCCCACATTTTTGGGGGTCTTTTTTAACATGGAGAGTGGAGGACACTGAATGTGCTGAGGAAACAGCTTTTATCACTTACAGGGACCTTGTGATGGAGAGGACATGTGTGGCCGAGCGCTAAACTGCTGTAGGGCTGTCTCAAATGGCACGCGCGTGTGTGTACTTGTCTTGGAGAGAGACTTTATCCTTCAGGAAGAGACTCTGCTCTCTCTCACTCTGTTACTATCTCACACACACACACACACACACACACACACACACACACACACACACACACACACACACACACACACACACACACACACACACAC
This sequence comes from Oncorhynchus gorbuscha, assembly GCF_021184085.1. Lineage (NCBI taxonomy): Eukaryota > Metazoa > Chordata > Actinopteri > Salmoniformes > Salmonidae > Oncorhynchus > Oncorhynchus gorbuscha. Next base: position 56,072,327 of record NC_060184.1, read on the forward strand.
ACACACACACACACACACACACACACACACACACACACACACACACACACACACACACACACACACACACACACACACACACACACACACACACACTTAAAGGCAGTCTTTGTTCACACCTGTTTATCAGAGCAGCTTAAAATCTCTCTGAAAGGACGGACAGGAGGTGAAAGGTGAACACACCAGATAGGACAGACAGACAGACATGATGACTAATGTCTAACAGTACAGCATTTGTGTTCAACCTCCGCTTATAATCCAAACCTCCCTCTTTTTCCAACTCCTCCACACCACTGAGTGAACTCAAGTTCCATTTGTTTTAGATGGCGGCCTGCTAGACACATTTGCCTGCAAAAATTAATTTCCAATAGGGCCCGATGCATTCGTAGTGCCTGTCCAGAACGACAAGCATGTCAGGAATTCCATCAACCCTGCCTTTTTGCCATTCTACAGGCAGATTGTCGGGAGCTGCGGGGCTTCCTGCCGCTGTAACGCTTCTAGAACCAGGGGCGTGGAACCTTGTACTTCCGTAATTGATTCTTGTCCACACTACTTGAAGACATCGATACAAAGTCAGTTTGAATTAGCCTCATATATTAGCCTGGTCACTCCTGCTGATGTTATATGCTATAGGTTTCTGGCTGGAGACGGGGGGGGCCTGGGAGAGGGGAGAGGAGGGAGCGCCAGCGTTTGTGTTTTGGAAAAGTTGCAAGGATCTGGAGCCGCAGACAAATCAATAGTGCATTACTTCTCCCTCTCCCCCCTCCCTCTCTCTCCCCCTCCCTCCAGTAGATGTGATGGAAAACCCAGCTGCCCACTGAGATGGATCCTTGTTGATTTTTCAGGCTGTTCAGGGAAACACAACAAAGTGCTCTTTAGGCCTGTTGGTGCTGCACTCCTCCCTCTCCTCCTCCCACTCCCTCATTCCACTCCTCCTCCCTCTCCTCCTCCCACTCCCTCATTCCACTCCTCCTCCCTCTCCTCCTCCCACTCCCTCATTCCACTCCTCCTCCCTCTCCTCCTCCACTGCCTCATTCCACTCCTCCCTCTCCCTCCCTCATTCCACTCCCTCATTCCACTCCCTCATTCCCTCCTCCTCCCTCTCCTCCCACTCCCTCATTCCACTCCTCCTCCTCTCCTCCTCCCTCCCTCCCCTCCTCCTCCCTCTCCTCCTCCCCTCCCTCATTCCACTCCTCCTCCCTCTCCTCCTCCCACTCCCTCATTACTCCTCCTCCTCTCCTCCTCCCACTCCCTCATTCCACTCCTCCTCCCTCTCCTCCTCCCACTCCCTCATTCCACTCCTCCTCCCTCTCCTCCTCCCACTCCCTCACTCCTCTCCTCCACCACTGTCTCACTCCTCTCCTCCTCCCACTCCCTCACTCCTCTCCTCCACCACTGCCTCACTCCTCTCCTCCTCCCACTCCCTCACTCCTCTCCTCCACCACTGTCTCACTCCTCTCCTCCTCCCACTCCCTCACTCCTCTCCTCCACCACTGTCTCACTCCTCTCCTCCTCCCACTCCCTCACTCCTCTCCTCTTCCACCACTCCCTCACTCCTCTCCTCCTCCCACTCTTCTCCTCCTCCCAGTCCCCTCCTCCTCCCAGTCCCCTCCTCCTCCCACTCCTCTCCTCTTCTCCTCCCACTCTTCTCCTCCTCCCACTCCTCTGCTCCTCCCACTCCCTCCTTCCTCTACCTCATCTCACTCCCTCACTCATATCCTTTCCTCCTCCTCTCACTCCTCCTCCTCTCAATCCCTCACTCACCGCCTCCTCCCACTCCCTCACTTCTCTCACTCCTCTCCTCCTCCCACTCCCTTCCTCCTCTCACTGCCTCACTCCTCTCCTCCTCTCACTCCCTCACTCCTCTTCTCCTCCCACTCCCTCACCCCTCCCTTCCTCCTCCCACTCCCTTCCTCCTCCCACTCCCACTCTCTCCTCCTCCCACTCCCTTTCTCCTCCCACTCACACTCCCTCCTCCTCCCTCTCCCCTACCTCTCCCTCACTCATCTCCTCCTCCCACTCCCTCACTTCTCTCACTCCTCTCCTCCTCCCATTCCCTTCCTCCTCTCACTCCCTCACTCCTCTCCTCCTCTCACTCCCTCATTCCTCCCACTCCCTCACCCCTCCCTTCCTCCTCCCACTCCCTTCCTCCTCCCACTCCCTCCTCCTCCCACTCCCCTACCTCTCCCTCACTCCTCTCCTCCTTTTCTCCTCTCACTACACCTCAGTCATATTTACAGTAGTGAGAGCACAGAGGTCTCAGTCAGTGACTTTCACAGTCTGGCCCTCGCTGTTCCAAGCATGGATGGACTTAGCCAAGGTGTGTGTGTTTGTGTGTGTGTATGCACGTGTGCGTGTGTGCCTGGGTCTGTAAACACCATCACACATTTATCAGTGTCTCTCATTGGCATATGGGATGGAAACAATTCCGCTCTGCTGCGTCCCATCCTGGACCAGTCCTGGCCTCCACACTGCCTTGCTCCTCTGGCCCGGCCTCTATCTCACCCACCTTTGTTAAGGGGAGGCGGTGATGAATGCATGACTGATGTTGCTTTAATGATGCTTTAACTCTCTCTCCGTCCTGCTTTCTCTCTCGCTCTCACTCTCTCTCTCTATCGCTCTCTCTAGGTCCCACAGGGGTAGGTCTGAATGAGCTGAAAAGGAAACTGCTGATCTCTGATCCCCAACACTTCAGTGTGACCGTGCCACGTAAGTCTACCTGACCCGTACACTCGAGCAGACTGGTGGTGGGGTCTATTGTCGTGGGGGGGGTGACCAGACTGGTGGTGGGGTGTATCTGGTGGGGGGTGTGTCTAATAGAGACGGAAACTCTCTCCCAGACCAGGAGGGAGTCGTGGACTGTGTTGGGGGGTGTGTGTCTAATAGAGACTGAACCTCTCTCCCAGACCAGGAGGGAGTCGTGGACTGTGTTGGGGGGTGTGTGTCTAATAGAGACTGAACCTCTCTCCCAGACCAGGAGGGAGTCGTGGACTGTGTTGGGGGGTGTGTGTCTAATAGAGACTTAACCCCTCTCCCAGACCAGGAGGGAGTCGTGGACTGTGTTGGGGGGTGTGTGTCTAATAGAGACTGAACCTCTCTCCCAGACCAGGAGGGAGTCGTGGACTGTGTTGGGGGGTGTGTGTCTAATAGAGACTTAACCCCTCTCCCAGACCAGGAGGGAGTCGTGGGGTGTTTGTCTAATAGAGACTGAACCTCTCTCCCAGACCAGGAGGGAGTTGTGGACTGTGTTGGGGGGTGTGTGTCTAATAGAGACTGAACCTCTCTCCCAGACCAGGAGGGAGTCGTGGGGTGTGTGTCTAATAGAGACTGAACCTCTCTCCCAGACCAGGAGGGAGTTGTGGACTGTGTTGGGGGGTGTGTGTCTAATAGAGACTGAACCTCTCTCCCAGACCAGGAGGGAGTCGTGGGGTGTGTGTCTAATAGAGACTGAACCTCTCTCCCAGACCAGGAGGGAGTCGTGGGGTATGTGTCTAATGGAGACTGAACCTCTCTCCCAGACCAGGAGGGAGTCGTGGACTGTGTTGGGGGGTGTGTGTCTAATAGAGACTGAACCTCTCTCCCAGACCAGGAGGGAGTCGTGGACTGTGTTGGGGGGTGTGTGTCTAATAGAGACTTAACCCCTCTCCCAGACCAGGAGGGAGTCGTGGGGTGTTTGTCTAATAGAGACTGAACCTCTCTCCCAGACCAGGAGGGAGTTGTGGACTGTGTTGGGGGGTGTGTGTCTAATAGAGACTGAACCTCTCTCCCAGACCAGGAGGGAGTCGTGGGGTGTGTGTCTAATAGAGACTGAACCTCTCTCCCAGACCAGGAGGGAGTTGTGGACTGTGTTGGGGTGTGTGTGTCTAATAGAGACTGAACCTCTCTCCCAGACCAGGAGGGAGTCGTGGGGTATGTGTCTAATGGAGACTGAACCTCTCTCCCAGACCAGGAGGGAGTTGTGGACTGTGTTGGGGGGTGTGTGTCTAATAGAGACTGAACCTCTCTCCCAGACCAGGAGGGAGTCGTGGGGTGTGTGTCTAATAGAGACTGAACCTCTCTCCCAGACCAGGAGGGAGTTGTGGACTGTGTTGGGGGGTGTGTGTCTAATAGAGACTGAACCTCTCTCCCAGACCAGGAGGGAGTCGTGGACTGTGTTGGGGGGTGTGTGTCTAATGGAGACTGAACCTCTCTCCCAGACCAGGAGGGAGTCGTGGACTGTGTTGGGGGGTGTGTGTCTAATGGAGACTGAACCTCTCTCCCAGACCAGGAGGGAGTCGTGGGGTGTGTGTCTAATGGAGACTGAACCTCTCTCCCAGACCAGGAGGGAGTCGTGGGGTGTGTGTCTAATGGAGACTGAACCTCTCTCCCAGACCAGGAGGGAGTCGTGGGGTGTGTGTCTAATAGAGACTGAACCTCTCTCCCAGACCAGGAGGGAGTCGTGGGGTGTGTGTCTAATGGAGACTGAACCTCTCTCCCAGACCAGGAGGGAGTCGTGGGGTGTGTGTCTAATGGAGACTGAACCTCTCTCCCAGACCAGGAGGGAGTCGTGGGGTGTGTGTCTAATAGAGACTGAACCTCTCTCCCAGACCAGGAGGGAGTCGTGGGGTGTGTGTCTAATGGAGACTGAACCCCTCTCCCAGACCAGGAGGGAGTCGTGGGGTGTGTGTCTAATGGAGACTGAACCTCTCTCCCAGACCAGGAGGGAGTCGTGGGGTGTGTGTCTAATGGAGACTGAACCTCTCTCCCAGACCAGGAGGGAGTCGTGGACTGTGTTGGGGGGTGTGTGTCTAATGGAGACTGAACCTCTCTCCCAGACCAGGAGGGAGTCGTGGGGTGTGTGTCTAATGGAGACTGAACCTCTCTCCCAGACCAGGAGGGAGTCGTGGACTGTGTTGGGGGGTGTGTGTCTAATGGAGACTGAACCTCTCTCCCAGACCAGGAGGGAGTCGTGGGGTGTGTGTCTAATGGAGACTGAACCTCTCTCCCAGACCAGGAGGGAGTCGTGGGGTGTGTGTCTAATGGAGACTGAACCTCTCTCCCAGACCAGGAGGGAGTCGTGGACTGTGTTGGGGGGTGTGTGTCTAATGGAGACTGAACCTCTCTCCCAGACCAGGAGGGAGTCGTGGACTGTGTTGGGGGGTGTGTGTCTAATGGAGACTGAACCTCTCTCCCAGACCAGGAGGGAGTCGTGGGGTGTGTGTCTAATGGAGACTGAACCTCTCTCCCAGACCAGGAGGGAGTCGTGGGGTGTGTGTCTAATGGAGACTGAACCTCTCTCCCAGACCAGGAGGGAGTTGTGGACTGTGTTGGGGGGTGTGTGTCTAATGGAGACTGAACCTCTCTCCCAGACCAGGAGGGAGTCGTGGACTGTGTTGGGGGGTGTGTGTCTAATGGAGACTGAACCTCTCTCCCAGACCAGGAGGGAGTCGTGGACTGTGTTGGGGGGTGTGTGTCTAATGGAGACTGAACCTCTCTCCCAGACCAGGAGGGAGTCGTGGACTGTGTTGGGGGGTGTGTGTCTAATGGAGACTGAACCTCTCTCCCAGACCAGGAGGGAGTTGTGGACTGTGTTGGGGGGTGGTCAGAGTTTAAACCTCCTCATCTCCATATGTTTCTGATCCTTATATTGATGCTTTTAGGGTCTGAAGTAGACATTTGGTTTCCTCAGTCTCCTCTACAATCCACAGGCGGACAGACAGGAAAGAGACAGACAGACAGACACTAGGTGAACTGTTGTCAGGTGCTCAGCAGGACAGATGCTCCTGTCTTTGTAATTAATAAATAGTGGAAGCTCTGGTCTGTATCAGATGGTTATGGAGACCAGTTACTCTGGGTGCATGCCAAATGACACCCAGTCCCCTATGTAGTGCACTTATTTTGAACAGATCCAATATGGAATAGGGTGCCATTTGGGATGTACACTCTGACTGCATTCCCACAGGGAGCTGAACCCTCATACACAATGGCTGGTACTGCATTTACACTGAAAACAGATTGGCTGTACACGGGCACAGAAATGTAAACCTATTAGGTGCCAGGTTAGATTGTCACTAAACGGAGGCCAAATGCCCCCCGTGATTTTAACTGGTAAGAAATCATCCATCACCCTGGATAAATGATGTTTAGCTTTCTGCTGCCAGTTTGTTGTTGCCTTCGTGGGTGTTGGTAAAGGTCCATAGACCCATGCATAGACTCACACTCACTCACACACACACACTCCTCACACACACACACACACACACATGCCCTCCTTCTCTCTCACACACACACACACCCTCCTTCTCTCACACACACACACACACACACACACACACACACACACACACACACACACACACACACACACACACACACACACACACACACACACACACACACACACACACACACACACACACACACACACACACATGCCACACCACATGCCCTCCTTCTCTCTCACACACACACACACCCTCCTTCTCTCACACACACACACACACACACACACACACACACACACACACACACACACACACACACACACACACACACACACACACACACACACACACACTCTCACTCCACACTTCTCACACACACACACACACACACACACACACACACACACACACACACACACACACACACACACACACACACACACACACACCCTCCTTCTCTCTCACTCACTCTCTCACTCACTCACTCACTCACTCACTCACTCACTCACTCACTCACTCACTCACTCACACACACACACACACACACACACTGGACCCAGGCGAGTGGAGGGGTTCTCCTCCTGACTGTGTAATTGTCTGTTTATCGTGGGCCACATGACAGGCCCAGAGCGATGGAGGAACTGCTTTATTTTCTACCTCCTGATCAAATGCCATTCCACTGCCTCATGTTTTGGCACCAGCTCCACGCTCCCTTCCTTTCCCCCCTGCCCTCTCCACCTCCAACTCTCTCTCCCCGACCACGCTCCCTTACCACTTTCTTCCTCTCCCTCCGTCTGTAAGAACTAAATGACAGCTTGCCATAGTTCTGAACACCTTCCAGCCCCAATGCTGGTTATGACTTAGACTCACACCACTGCCAAGGTTTTTCAGTTTGCAACTTTATTTTATTTTTATTTTTTTTGCGTTGAGGAGCAAAATTCTCTTTCTGAGCCCACAAGCCTGAACCAAGGCCAACGTGTTAGGAAAAAATGAATTGGTATGATTTATGTATTTAAGCAGGGCGCAGGCTTGCTGGGAAATGTGCGAGGAGGAAGGGATAAATGGAATCGGTTGATATTAATTGCCATGTTTGTAACATGCAGCGTGGCATAATGGATGTGTCCCATTTTGTGTCTGCCAGTTGAAATGTCACCGGTATTAAAATCCCTTTTCCCCCCATCACGCCTGCTCTTAATTGTTCACAAATGGTTCTACGTCTGACCTCTCATAGACAACGTAGTTACACCCGCGTCTCTCTTCCTTTTCGTTTTGATCACGGCCAACGTTGGCCTACAGATAACACTCGCTGTTGTTTTCGGATTAAAAGCCCCAAAAAAGCGTTTATCTCCTTCGGTTAATTTGAGAAACGTATTTCTGAAGAGCACCATAAGGCTTGTGTTCTGAATGAGGGTGTTTTTATATCATCCATGTGTGTGTAGACTGTAAACCACCCTTCAGCCTGACAGTCCGTAACAATAGCAGGATTGCAATAAGCCATTAGGATGGATACGGGTTAAACATTTTCATTTCACGACCAGATTCACTGACAGTTATTTTCCATGATTGGGGAATGACCTTTATTTCAGATTCCTTTGTTGCACCGTACATAATTCCTACAGAATTGAGCAGATGCGAAATAATATATACATTGTATTAGTCCGAATCTATGTTGTGAAGGGACTCTTTTGTACAGTTGCGTATAATATTTAT
>NC_060184.1:56090239-56132739 GCF_021184085.1 Oncorhynchus gorbuscha
TCTACTGGACGTTCAGCCTCATGTGAGTTACACAAGTCCCTGACCCAGTCACAATCTTCCCTTTACCTCTACCCGCCATCTCTTCATTCGTTTCCTGTACCCTTCATTCCACCACTCCTTTTCCCTCCCAAATGTCCTTCCAACTCTCCCTTCATCCCTTCATCCCTCCATCCAAAAATATAAAAAGCAACATGCAATCATTTCAAAGATTTTACTGAGTTAACGTTTATATAAGGAAATTATTCCATTTAAATACATTCTATTGAATTCACATGACTGGGAATACAGATACCTTAAAAAATATAATTTAAAAGTAGGGGCGGTGATCAGAAAACCAGTCAGTATCTGGTGTGACCACCATATGCCTCATGCAGCACGACACATCTCCTTCACAGAGTTGATCAGGCTGGGGCCTGTGGAGTGTTGTCCCACTCCTCTTCAATGGCTGTTTGAAGCTGCTGGATATTGGTTGGAACTGGAACATGCTGTCAAACACGTTGATCCAGAGCATCCCAAACATGCTCAATGGGTGACATGTCTGGTGAGTATGCAGGCCATGGAAGAACTGGGACATTTTCATCATCATGGAATTGTGCACAGATCCTTGCGACATGTGGCTGTGCATGATCATGCTGAAACATGAGGTGATAGCGGCGGATGAATGACACGACAATGGGCCTCAGGATCTTGTCACGGTATCTCTGTGCATTCAAATTGCCATCAATAAAATGCAATTGTTCGTTGTCTGTAACTTATGCCTGCCCACACCATAACCCCACCACCACCATGGGCCACTCTGTTCATATTGTTGACATCAGCAAACCGCTCGCCAACACAACGCCATGCACGTGGTCTGCGGTTGTGAGGCTGGTTGGATGTACTGCCAGATTCTCTAAAGTAACTTTGGAAGCAGCTTATGGTAAATAAATGAACATTAAGTTTTCTGGCAAAAGCTCTGGTGGACATTCCTGCAGTCAGCTTGTCAATTGCGCATGCCATCAAAATGTGAGACATCTGTGGCATTGTGTTGTGTGAAAAAACTTCACATTTTAGAGTAGCCTTTAATTGTACCCAGCACAAGGTGCACCTGTGTAATGACCATGCTGTTTACTCAGCTTCTTGATATGCCACACCTGTCAGCTGGATGGATTATCTTGGTGAAGGAGAAATGCTCACTAACAGGGATGTAAACAGATTTGTGCAGAGAAATTAAGCATTTTGTGTGTCTGGAAAATGTCTGGGATCTTTTATTTCAGCTCATGAAATTTGGGGCCAATGTTGCGTTTATATTTCCACCTCTCTCTCTGCCTATCTCATGGAGGAATCTCATCCTTCAGGAGACTTCAGAGGCAGCGGTGGCTTTCTGCAGGCCATGGCTGCTTACAGGGTTACCAACCAAACCTGGCTTAAAGGGCCATTTTTAGCAGCAATTACTGCTAATGTTCCTTATTTGAAGATTTCCTCTTTGGCTTATGTGTCTGGGTGGTGGTGATGATCTGCCTTTCATAAGTGGCCTGTATGTCGCTGAAAGCCCACAAACCCCACAGTTTACAATCCTTTTACCCCAGGCCAAGCCTAGCACCCACCCTGCCGCAATCCTGCCTCGCACAGACACACTCTTGCCTGGGCCCCATAGGCATCCTCTGTTTGTTTTCTCTGAGTAAGTAATCTTATAGAGTCCGAAATACACTCTTATATAGATTACTGGCATGTTTTCGAACCATCTCTCCCTGATCAAGTGCCTCGTTAGCCCATGCTGTTTGTGTACATGTGTTTATATGTGCGTGCTCGCACGTGTCTATGCCTTTGTGCTCCCTTGTAGCTCTCTACCCCGCTCAGTAGTCAATCACATGAGTTTCATGTCAGCCTGGTGGTGTTGCAGAGCGAGGGATGTTGACTGGTCCCGTGCTGACCGGATGAAAGCTCTTCCCTCTGTGATGGAGATGAATGGTAGTCTAGCGCCACTTCCCTCCTGTCTTCTGCTCCTGTCTTCGTCTGGGTCCCAAGTGGCACCCTATTCCCTATCTAGTGCACCTAATAGGGAATAGGGTGTCATTTTGTACTATACCTCCGTACCGGCTCAGGGTTTCGAACCCGCTCAGCGGAACACAGCGAGAGGCCGTGGTATCGGGCCCAGAGGGAGGTGGACCGGCACCGGTTAACACTGCTCGGCTGCGGTTCAGTACACACACACTCACACACACTGTGTGCTACGTGTCAACGCGACCCAGCTGTGTAATGTGTCATCGCCTCTGCACTGTGACAGATGGAGATCTGGGTCTAATTCCACTCTGCGATATCTCCAGATAGATGAACCAGACACTCTCCTCTGCTAACTGTTTTCTCTCTTCTCTGTGTGTTGCAGACGATAAAGCACCTGAGGACGGCAGAGTTTAAACCTTATGTGGTGTTCGTGAAGCCGCCGCCCGTCGAGCGCCTGCGGGAGAGCAGACAGAACGCTAAGGTCATCCCAGGCAGGGACGACAAGGGATCTGCCAAATCATTCTCCGTAAGTCACGTCAGCAAAAACAATGAAACGTTTTCCTATTGTCAAGAGAAGAAACGTTTCACCTTGTCCAAAATCTGTGACAGAAAAGCCTTGCGCTTAAAAGTTTGCATCTTTTTGAAGTAAAAACAATGTCACACAACGTCAGAAAGTTGAAATGACTTGGTGACGTGGTGGGAAGGATCAAACTTGGTCCAGGGGTGTAAAAGTTCACACATTTTTGAAGAAGAGTACTCCTGTAAAACAGGCAGTTTTAGAACGTCAAACAACTCGTTTTTTATCCACCAAATGGATAATGATTGGCTAATTGCTTTGGAAGCACACTTCCCACTCAGACATCTCCAGTGAAAAGTGATGTGGTCTTTGTGTGTGTCACTGTGTGCGGGTGTGTAATGACACGTTATAAGGTAGGATCAAAGGTCATCGAGCAGTGTTCGTGTACCACATGACCAAGCTGTAGGGTTATCAGAAACACATCTAACACAAACTTTATCTGGCGCTCTGGGGGAGCTAGTTGTGGTGGTGAGGTCATATTTACTACCTACAGCTTTCTGTTGCAGGCTAGGGTGTATGTGTGCTTGCGTGCGTGCGTGTGCGAGCATTTGTGTGTGTGTGTGTGTGTGTGTGTGTGTGTGTGTGTGTGTGTGTGTGTGTGTGTGTGTGTGTGTGTGTGTGTGTGTGTGTGTGTGTGTGTGTGTGTGTGTGTGTGTGTGTGTGTGTGTGTGTGTGTGTGTGTGTGTGTGTGTGTGTGTGTGTGTGTGTGTGTGTGGTTGTGTGTGTTACACACCTTTCCTCCGCAGCAAGTCGCAGCTCACAGCCGGGCCCCACATGAAACCAATTAGCCGTGGTGCATTGCCGTGGTGGCGGCGTAGACGTGTGGCAGCTGATGGCTTTCCCAGCCCGCCGGGTCATCAGGTCCGGCGCTCGCGTGTCTCTCTCTCTCTCTCTCCGCTGGGCCACGCTACGGGCCAGGTCACAGCCACATGCCGGGCCGGGATGGAGTGATATGATGACGAGAGAGAGTGAGGGTGGGGGGGGAGAAAGAGGGAGAGGGAGGGGGGAGAAAGAAAGCGTGAGGGGGGAGAGAGAGTGGCTGTCATGTTGGAGGCGTGGAGGCTTTCCACGCGCCAGCGCTGAAGGTCGTGTCAACCGAGCTGGGGGAGGGGAGAAGAGGAGGAGGTGTAGACCGGCAGGTGCAGATCAGATCGGCTGGCGGCTCAGTGGGATGTCTGCCTCGGCCTTCGCGGCCCCGCAGGGCTCTGGGCCGCTCTCTGCCTTTCGTCTGTTCTCTCTCTCCATCTCTCCCTCAGTGTGTCTGCTCTTTTCAGCTCAGAGCATGAGGGCCTGCCCCAAATGGCTCCATATTCCCTATATAGTGCACTGTGGGCCCTGGTCAAAAGTAGTGCACTATTCAGAGAATAGGGAGCAATTTAGAGCGCCGCCTCAGCCCCACTTTGAGGTGTTACTCCACACATACCTCTGTGTTTTCACCATGACCTAACCTAACACACAGCCCAACGTGGCTCTGGAAAAGGACAGGGTTAGACACAGCCGCTCTTAACTCAGAACATCCTTCGTTGAGCCGTCACTGAGTTACACACTGCCGTCACTGTTTTAAACAGAGGGACAGCATCTCATCTTAAAATCATCCTTCAAGCATTGGATGATGACATAAATTCACCGGTCACCTCACTGATCTACAGACACAACGTATTAAAGTCAGAAGCATCACTTTGTCCCCCAGTCGTGTACAGACTACACATCTCTGAGGTCGCTGATATGTTTTTGTTTCATCTCAGTAAGACAGGGATTTCTTCCCGCCGAGCTCTTGGGCTAGAGGACAAAGGTAAACCGTTCCATCGTGCATGATGACGGCCATCCTGAGGGGTGAGAGGTCAAACAGAGAGAGGTCAGAGGTCATGCTATCGTCCTTTGTTTGTCCTTTGGGTGAAAGTAACCCTCTGCTCTCAGTATAACTCATGTGAACAGTGAGCAGTCGTTGCCAAAAACAGGGCAGACTTTGACATTGATTGCCCTGCCCTATAATACCTTTATTAGATCCAGAGTTCAGAGCTCAGGTAACACATCCAGCCCCAGCGTTTTATTTTGTTACCTGGTTGAAATATTTCCTGTTACCAAACCCTTTCTGTAACCTTTTCGGGAGATTGACAGACAGCGTTTTAAACCATCAGGTGCCAGCTATTAAAGAAAGAGAGACTTTGTTTGGTGGAAATGTCACTGCTGGATAATATTCTCCGTCTGCTATATTTCTTTCAGTCGAGACGAATGTTCGAGGCAGCAGGTCTGGTCATTGTCCCATCCAGACTACTGGAGAACAGACGTTTCATTGTTTTAACAGAGCCGTCTATGCTTTATGTTACCTGAATGCATTCATATCTGTTTTCAAATAGGGCTGACGTGAAATATGAGCCCAAAATCAGTTATGATACTGTAATACGATAATGAATATGTCCATATTCATATTCCTAGTAAGAGCAGTATAATAAGTAAAGGGTTCATGGGATAGCGCTACTTACTGATGTCTTACCTTTCCCTCTAGCCAAGCAATGACATTCTGTCTTCTTTGAGAGAGAGTAAATCAGGGACCTCTTGCCGAACCAGATCTGTTCTGATATTTTATATCATTTTAATACAGAGGGCAGGTGCATTTTATGGGTATGAATAAAAGCAGATTTTCCGTTGAGGGCCTGACCTCCGAGGGGATGGCCAAGAGACATCAGGACTGAGAGGAGACCTTATCCTGGCTCAGTACCATAGAGATCTCTCTCTGTTTCTCTGTTTCTCTGTTTCTCTCTCTCTCTCGGTCTCTGTTTCTCTTGGTCTCTTTCTGAATTTCAATTTAAGTCTCTCTCTCTCTGCCTTTGTTTCTCTCTCTCTCTGCCTCTGTATCTCTCTCACTCTGCCTCTGTATCTCTCTCACTCTGCCTCTGTATCTCTCTCTGTCTCTGTATCTCTCTCTCTCGGCTTCTGTATCTCTCTGTCTCTGTATCTCTCTCTCTGCTCTGTATCTCACTCTGCCTCTGTATCTCTCTCTGTCTCTGTATCTCTCTCGGTCTCTGTATCTCTCTCTCTCTGTATCTCTCTCTGTCTCTGTATCTCTCTCTGTATCTCTCTCTGGCTTCTGTATCTCTCTCTGTCTCTGTATCTCTCTCTCTCGGCCTCTGTATCTCTCTCTCTGCCTCTGTATCTCTCTCTCTCTCGGCTTCTGTATCTCTCTCTGTCTCTATCTCTCTCTCTCTGCTTCTGTATCTCTCTCTCTCTGTCTCTGTATCTCTCTCTCTCTCTGTATCTCTCTCTCTCTCTGTATCTCTCTCTGCCTCTGTATCTCTCTCTGCCTCTGTATCTCTCTCTGCCTCTGTTCTCTCTCTGCCTCTATCTTCTCTCTCTCTGTATCTATCTCTCTCTCTCTCTCTCTGCCTCTGTATCTCTCTCTCTCTCTGTATCTCTCTCTGCCTCTGTATCTCTCTCTGCCTCTGTATCTCTCTCTGCCTCTGTATCTCTCTCTGTCTCTGTATCTCTCTCTGCCTCTGTTTCTCTCTCTGCTCTCTCTGTATCTCTCTGCCTCTGTATCTCTCTCTGTATCTCTCTCTCTCTGTATCTCTCTCTCTCTGTCTCTGTATCTCTCTCTCTCGGCTTCTGTATCTCTCTCTCTCGGCTTCTGTATCTCTCTCGGTCTCTGTATCTCTCTCTCTGCCTCTGTATCTCTCTCTTCTGTATCTCTGTCTCTGTCTCTCAATCTCTCTCTCTCGGCTTCTGTATCTCGGTTTCTGTCTCTGTATCTCTCTCTCTCTCGGCTTCTGTATCTCTCTCTGTCTCTGTCTCTCTCTCGGTCTCTGTATCTCTCTCTCTGTATCTCTCTTTCTCTGCCTCTGTCTCTCTCTGTCTCTGTATCTCTCTCTCTCTGCCTCTGTATCTCTCTCTCTGTCTCTGTATCTCTGTCTCTGTATCTCTCTCTCTGCCTCTGTATCTCTCACTCTGCCTCTGTTTCTCTCTCTCTCTGCCTCTGTATCTCTCTCTCTGCCTCTGTATCTCTCTCTCTCTCGGTCTCTGTATCTCTCTCGGTCTCTGTATCTCTCTCTCTCGGCTTCTGTATCTCTCTCTGTCTCTGTATCTCTCTCTCTCGGCTTCTGTATCTCTCTCTCTCGGCTTCTGTATCTCTCTCTCTCTCGGTCTCTGTATCTCTCTCTCTCGGCTTCTGTATCTCTCTCTGTCTCTCTCTCTCTCTCGGCTTCTCTCTCTCTGTCTCTGTATCTCTCTCTCTCGGCTTCTGTATCTCTCTCTCTCTCGGTCTCTGTATCTCTCTCTCTGTATCTCTCTCTCTCGGCTTCTGTATCTCTCTCTGTCTCTATCTCTCTCTCTCTGCTTCTGTATCTCTCTCTCTCTCTCGGTCTCTGTATCTCTCTCTCTGCCACTGTATCTCTCTCTCTGCCTCTGTATCTCTCTCTCTGCCTCTGTATCTCTCTCTCTGCCTCTGTATCTCTCTCTGCATCTGTTTCTCCTCTGCCTCTGTATCTCCCTCTCTCTCTGCCTCTGTATCTCTCTCTCTCTCTTCTCTCTCTCTGCCTCTGTATCTCCTCTCTCTCTCTCTCTCTCTCTCTCTCTCTCTCTCTCTCTCTCTCTCTCTCTCTCTCTCTGCCTCTGTATCTCTCTCTGCCTCTGTATCTCTCTCTGCCTCTGTTTCTCTCTCTGCCTCTGTATCTCCCTCTCTCTCTCTCTCTCTCTGCCTCTGTATCTCTCTCTCTCTCTCTCTCTCTCTCTCTCTCTCTGCCTCTGTATCTCTCTCTCTCTGCCTCTGTATCTCTCTCTCTCTGCCTCTGTATCTCTCTCTCTCTGCCTCTGTATCTCTCTCTCTCTGCCACTGTATCTCTCTCTCTCTGCCACTGTATCTCTCTCTCTCTGCCACTGTATCTCTCTCTCTCTGCCTCTGTATCTCTCTCTCTCTGCCTCTGTATCTCTCTCTCTCTGCTTCTGTATCTCTTCTGTTCTCTCTCTCTCTCGGTCTCTGTATCTCTCTCACTCTGCCTCTGTATCTCTCTCTCTGCCTCTGTATCTCTCTGTCTCTGTTTCTCAATCTCTCTCTCGGTTTCTGTTTCTCGCTCTCTCTCTCTCGGTTTCTGTTTCTCTCTCTCTCTCTCTCGGCCTCTGTATCTCTCTGCCTCTGTATCTCTCTCGGTCTCTGTATCTCTCTCTCTCTCGGTCTCTGTATCTCTCTCTGCCTCTGTATCTCTCTTTCTCTGCCTCTGTCTCTCTCTCTCTCTGTCTCTGTATCTCTCTCTCTCTGCCTCTGTATCTCTCTCTCTGTCTCTGTATCTCTCTCTCTGTCTCTGTATCTCTCTCTCTCTCTGTCTCTGTATCTCTCTCTCTCTCTGCCTCTGTATCTCTCTCTCTGCCTCTGTTTCTCTCTCTCTCTGCCTCTGTATCTCTCTCTCTGCCTCTGTATCTCTTTCTCGGTCTCTGTATCTCTCTCTCGGTCTCTGTATCTCTCTCTCTGCCTCTGTATCTCTCTCTCGGTCTCTGTATCTCTCTCGGTCTCTGTATCTCTCTCGGTCTCTGTATCTCTCTCTCTCTCTCTCGGTCTCTGTATCTCTCTCGGTCTCTGTATCTCTCTCGGTCTCTGTATCTCTCTCTCTCTGCCTCTGTATCTCTCTCTCTCTGCCTCTGTATCTCTCTCACTCTGTCTCTGTATCTCTCTCTCTCTGCCTCTGTATCTCTCTCACTCTGCCTCTGTATCTCTCTCACTCTGCCTCTGTATCTCTCTCACTCTGCCTCTGTATCTCTCTCGGTCTCTGTATCTCTCTCTCTCTGTCTTTGTATCTCTCTCTCTCGGTCTCTGTATCTCTCTCTCTCGGTCTCTGTATCTCTCTCTCTCGGTCTTTGTATCTCTCTCACTCTGCCTCTGTATCTCTCTCACTCTGCCTCTGTATCTCTCTCACTCTGCCTCTGTATCTCTCTCTTTCTCTCGGTTTCTGTTTCTCGCTCTCTCTCTCTCGGCCTCTGTCTCTCTCTCTCTGCCTCTGTATCTCTCTCTCTCTGCCTCTGTATCTCTCTCTCTCTGCCTCTGTATCTCTCTCTCTCTGCCTCTGTATCTCTCTCTCACTCTCGGTCTCTGTATGTCTCTCTGCCTCTGTATCTCTCTCTCTCTCTCTGCCTCTGTATCTCTCTATCTCTGCCTCTGTATCTCTCTATCTCTGCCTCTGTATCTCTATCTCTGCCTCTGTATCTCTATCTCTGCCTCTGTATCTCTCTCTGTATCTCTCTCTGTATCTCTCTGTCTCTGTATCTCTCTCTCTCTCTGTCTCTGTATCTCTCTCTCTCTGCCTCTGTATCTCTCTCTCTCTGCCTCTGTATCTCTCTCTCTCTCTGTCTCTGTTTCTCAATATCTCTCTGTCTCTGTTTCTCAATCTCTCTCTGTCTCTGTTTCTCAATCTCTCTCGGTCTCTGTATCTCTCTCTCTCGGTCTCTGTATCTCTCTCACTCTGCCTCTGTATCTCTCTCACTCTGCCTCTGTATCTCTCTCACTCTGCCTCTGTATCTCTCTCACTCTGCCTCTGTATCTCTCTATCTCTGCCTCTGTATCTCTCTCTGTCTCTGTCTCTGTATCTCTCTCTGTCTCTGTATCTCTCTCTGTCTCTGTCTCTGTATCTGTCTCTGTCTCTGTATCTCTCTCTCTCTCTGTCTCTGTTTCTCAATCTCTCTCTGTCTCTGTTTCTCAATCTCTCTCTGTCTCTGTTTCTCAATCTCTCTCTGTCTCTGTATCTCTCTCTCTCGGTCTCTGTATCTCTCTCTCGGTCTCTGTATCTCTCTCACTCTGCCTCTGTATCTCTCTCACTCTGCCTCTGTATCTCTCTATCTCTGCCTCTGTATCTCTCTATCTCTGCCTCTGTATCTCTCTGTCTCTGTCTCTCTCTCTCTCGGCTTCTGTATCTCTCTCTCTCTCGGTCTCTGTATCTCTCTCTGTCTCTGTATCTCTCTCTCTCGGCTTCTGTATCTCTCTCTGTCTCTCTCTCTCTCTCGGCTTCTGTATCTCTCTCTGTCTCTGTATCTCTCTCTCTCGGCTTCTGTATCTCTCTCTCTCTCGGTCTCTGTATCTCTCTCTCTCGGCTTCTGTATCTCTCTCTGTCTCTATCTCTCTCTCTCTGCTTCTGTATCTCTCTCTCTCTCTCGGTCTCTGTATCTCTCTCTCTCTGCCACTGTATCTCTCTCTCTGCCTCTGTATCTCTCTCTGCCTCTGTATCTCTCTCTGCCGCTGTATCTCTCTCTGCCTCTGTTTCTCTCTCTGCCTCTGTATCTCTCTCTCTCTGCCTCTGTATCTCTCTCTCTCTCTCTCTCTCTCTCTCTCTCTCTCTCTCTCTCTCTCTCTCTCTCTCTCTCTCTGCCTCTGTATCTCTCTCTGCCTCTGTATCTCTCTCTGCCTCTGTATCTCTCTCTGCCTCTGTTTCTCTCTCTGCCTCTGTATCCCTCTCTCTCTCTCTCTCTGCCTCTGTATCTCTCTCTCTCTCTCTCTCTCTCTCGGTCTCTGTCTCTCTCTCTCTCTCTCTGCCTCTGTATCTCTCTCTCTGCCTCTGTATCTCTCTCTCTCTCTCTCTGCCTCTGTATCTCTCTCTCTCTGCCTCTGTATCTCTCTCTCTCTGCCACTGTATCTCTCTCTCTCTGCCACTGTATCTCTCTCTCTCTGCCTCTGTATCTCTCTCTCTCTGCCTCTGTATCTCTCTCTCGGCTTCTGTATCTCTCTCTCTCTCGGCTTCTGTATCTCTCTCTCTGTATCTCTCTCACTCTGCCTCTGTATCTCTCTCTCTGCCTCTGTATCTCTCTGTCTCTGTTTCTCAATCTCTCTCTCGGTTTCTGTTTCTCGCTCTCTCTCTCTCGGTTTCTGTTTCTCTCTCTCTCTCGGCCTCTGTATCTCTCTGCCTCTGTATCTCTCTCTCTCTCGGTCTCTGTATCTCTCTCTCTCTCGGTCTCTGTATCTCTCTCTGCCTCTGTATCTCTCTTTCTCTGCCTCTGTCTCTCTCTCTCTCTGTCTCTGTATCTCTCTCTCTCTGCCTCTGTATCTCTGTCTCTGTATCTCTCTCTCTGTCTCTGTATCTCTCTCTCTCTGCCTCTGTATCTCTCACTCTGCCTCTGTTTCTCTCTCTCTCTGCCTCTGTATCTCTCTCTCTGCCTCTGTATCTCTCTCTCGGTCTCTGTATCTCTCTCGGTCTCTGTATCTCTCTCGGTCTCTGTATCTCTCTCGGTCTCTGTATCTCTCTCTCTGCCTCTGTATCTCTCTCTCGGTCTCTGTATCTCTCTCGGTCTCTGTATCTCTCTCTCTCTGCCTCTGTATCTCTCTCTCTCTGCCTCTGTATCTCTCTCACTCTGTCTCTGTATCTCTCTCTCTCTGCCTCTGTATCTCTCTCACTCTGCCTCTGTATCTCTCTCACTCTGTATCTCTCTCTCTCTCTCTCGGTCTCTGTATCTCTCTCGGTCTCTGTATCTCTCTCGGTCTCTGTATCTCTCTCGGTCTCTGTATCTCTCTCTCTGCCTCTGTATCTCTCTCTCGGTCTCTGTATCTCTCTCGGTCTCTGTATCTCTCTCTCTCTCTCTCGGTCTCTGTATCTCTCTCGGTCTCTGTATCTCTCTCGGTCTCTGTATCTCTCTCTCTCTGCCTCTGTATCTCTCTCTCTCTGCCTCTGTATCTCTCTCACTCTGTCTCTGTATCTCTCTCTCTCTGCCTCTGTATCTCTCTCTCTCTGCCTCTGTATCTCTCTCTCGGTCTCTGTATCTCTCTCGGTCTCTGTATCTCTCTCTCTCTCGGTCTCTGTATCTCTCTCGGTCTCTGTATCTCTCTCGGTCTCTGTATCTCTCTCACTCTGCCTCTGTATCTCTCTCTCGGTCTCTGTATCTCTCTCGGTCTCTGTATCTCTCTCGGTCTCTGTATCTCTCTCGGTCTCTGTATCTCTCTCACTCTGCCTCTGTATCTCTCTCTCGGTCTCTGTATCTCTCTCGGTCTCTGTATCTCTCTCTCTCTCGGTCTCTGTATCTCTCTCGGTCTCTGTATCTCTCTCTCTCTCGGTCTCTGTATCTCTCTCTGTATCTGTATCTCTCTCTCTCACTCTGTATCTGTATCTCTCTCACTCTGTCTCTGTATCTCTCTCTCTCACTCTGCCTCTGTATCTCTCTCACTCTGCCTCTGTATCTCTCTCACTCTGTCTCTGTATCTCTCTCACTCTGTCTCTGTATCTCTCTCACTCTGCCTCTGTATCTCTCTCACTCTGCCTCTGTATCTCTCTCACTCTGCCTCTGTATCTCTCTCACTCTGCCTCTGTATCTCTCTCACTCTGCCTCATCTCTCTGTCTCTGTATCTCTCTCGGTCTCTGTATCTCTCCTGTCTCTGTATCTTCTCTGGTCTCTAATCTCTCTCGGTCTCTGTATCTCTCTCTCTCGGTCTTTGTATCTCTATTCCCTGCGTAGTCTCTGCCTCTGTATCTCTCTCACTCTGCCTCTATCTCTCTCACTCTGCCTCTGTATCTCTCTCACTCTGCCTCTGTATCTCTCTCTCTCTCTCTCGGTTTCTGTTTCTCGCTCTCTCTCTCTCGGCCTCTGTCTCTCTCTCTCTGCCTCTGTATCTCTCTCTCTCTCTCTGCCTCTGTATCTCTCTCTCTCTGCCTCTGTATCTCTCTCTCACTCTCGGTCTCTGTATGTCTCTCTGCCTCTGTATCTCTCTCTCTCTCTGTCTCTGTATCTCTCTATCTCTGCCTCTGTATCTCTCTATCTCGGTCTCTGTATCTCTCTCTGTCTCTGTATCTCTCTCTGCCTCATCTCTCTGTCTCTGTATCTCTCTATCTCTGCCTCTGTATCTCTCTATCAGGTCTCTGTATCTCTCTCTGTCTCTGTATCTCTCTCTGTCTCTGTATCTCTCTCTGCCTCTGTATCTCTCTCTCACTCTCGGTCTCTGTATGTCTCTCTGCCTCTGTATCTCTCTCTCTCTCTGTCTCTGTATCTCTCTATCTCTGCCTCTGTATCTCTCTATCTCGGTCTCTGTATCTCTCTCTGTCTCTGTATCTCTCTCTGCCTCTGTATCTCTCTCTCTCTCTGTCTCTGTATCTCTCTATCTCTGCCTCTGTATCTCTCTATCTCGGTCTCTGTATCTCTCTCTGTCTCTGTATCTCTCTCTGTCTCTGTATCTCTCTCTGTCTCTGTATCTCTCTCTGCCTCTGTATCTCTCTCTCACTCTCGGTCTCTGTATGTCTCTCTGCCTCTGTATCTCTCTCTCTCTCTGTCTCTGTATCTCTCTATCTCGGTCTCTGTATCTCTCTCTGTCTCTGTATCTCTCTCTGTCTCTGTCTCTGTATCTCTCTCTGTCTCTGTCTCTGTATCTCTCTCTGTCTCTGTCTCTGTCTCAATCTCTCTCTGTCTCTGTTTCTCAATCTCTCTCTGTCTCTGTTTCTCAATCTCTCTCTGTCTCTGTTTCTCAATCTCTCTCTGTCTCACTCTGCCTCTGTATCTCTCTCACTCTGCCTCTGTATCTCTCTATCTCTGCCTCTGTATCTCTCTATCTCTGCCTCTGTCTCTGTCTCTCTCTCTCTCTCTGCCTCTGTATCTCTCTCTCTCGGTCTCTGTTTCTCGCTCTCTCTCTCGGTCTCTGTTTCTCGCTCTCTCTCTCGGTCTCTGTTTCTCTTCCTCAATTCAATTTAAGTTTTCTATCTGTCTCTCTTTCTCTCTCGGTCTCTGTCAGGTCTTTCTCTTTTTCTCTTTCCCCATAATGGCCTGCTATGGCCATAGAGAGGGAGACTTGCCACGTCATGGACACTGACCGCCTGGTTGACATAGAAACGGCATACACAGCGTCTCTAGGGCTTCTTCTGTCCATGTCCACCCCACCGTCCTGTTGCCAGTTCCTGGTCTAATGTCCAAAGGGTTGGAGAGCTGCTGGTAGTGTGTCCCAAATGGCACCCTATTCCCTGCGTAGTGCACTACTTTTGACCAGAGCCCTATGGGTATCGGGTGCCATTTAGGAGCACCCTGGGTCACTGTGTCCACGTCCAACCTCCATCCTTCCCAAAGGCTGACCACAGAGGAAGGTTACCAAGGGTCAACAGCCTTGGATCACCGGAGGGAATATATGGTGTACGGACGGACCGAGCCACTTCAACTTCCTCTCAGCCCTGACCAACAAACCTCCTGCTCCCTCATCAACCTCTTCCCTTCCTCCCAGACGGAGGAGGATAAAGCCATCATGTCTTCTCTCAAAAGACAATAGGCCGTGAGATAATGTGGGTGGATTTATTACTGCCTTGTACAGTAGACCGTGAACACAGTGGAAGAGAAAGCTGTACGAGGGCTGTGTCGGAGGCAGAGTGGTATGTTTGTACAGTAGACAGTGAACACAGTGGAAGAGAAAGCTGTACGAGGGCTGTGTCGGAGGCAGAGTGGTATGTTTGTACAGTAGACAGTGAACACAGTGGAAGAGAAAGCTGTACAAGGGCTGTGTCGGAGGCAGAGTGGTATGTTTGTACAGTAGACAGTGAACACAGTGGAAGAGAAAGCTGTACGAGGGCTGTGTCGGAGGCAGAGTGGTATGTTTGTACAGTAGACAGTGAACACAGTGGAAGAGAAAGCTGTACGAGGGCTGTGTCGGAGGCAGAGTGGTATGTTTGCGGAGACTGGCTTGAAAACGAGTTATTGTCGTGTCATGGCGACGGTTTAATTTTAGCTGCACAACTAATCAACTATGAGGTGGAAAACCGCGAGCCGCGAGTAACTCCTGGCTCGGAGCTGTTTGGCTGACAAAAAGGAGACATTCTAAAATTGTAGATTTTAATGAGTTTGTGTGTGAATTTGTGTGTGTGCGCATTTCCATCAGTATGTGTGTCTGTATTCCTGCCTATGAATGTGTCTGTATATATGTATTTATATTTGTGTGTTTGGCAGAGTCAGTGGAGATCTGAAGCTCAGTATTCCTCTAGTAAAAGGAGCTAGCTAAATGTAGCTAGCCGCTCTAACCCTGCCATGTTCCCTGGGTTTGAGGCTGGAATGGACCAGGCCATATAAACATATCACCGTGCAGTATAATACCATGCCATCAGAGAGGGGAAACTGTGAGGAGGTAGCTAGCCTGGTCCCAGATCTATGTGTGCTGTCTTGCCAACTCCATTCATGACAGTGACCATAGGAGTTGCAAAACAGCACAAGCAGATCTGGGACCAAGCTAGCGGTGAGGCCAGGAGTTGTATAGCTACTAGGTTCATGTGCCCAAGCCATTTCCATTTCTGAAGCCCTCCCATTTTTAATGCCTTGTCCACAAGCAGTCTTTGGCCTGTCTCCATAAAACCAAAGTGGCATGTATCAATTATGGACCTTCTACTTGCTTTGGCAGTTATAGATATGTTTAGTATTTTTCCGTTTTAAGGAATATTTCATTTCTCTTCTGAATCAGATCGGCTAATGAGGAAATAATGAAAATTCCTTGAGGTTTTGGACTCTGTGTGTTACGGTTTTGTAAAGTGTGTGTCCTTCACTTGTTTGGGTCAGTCTGTTTATCTGTGTTAATGGCTGTTATGTTTGTTTATGTGTATGTCTCTGTCTTCCATGAGATTCTCACTTACTAATGCCCTTTAGTCTTCATAGGCCATCGACAAAAGCTTGTCCCGAAGATAAGCAGAAATTAGATGCCTGTTTCTCTCAAAATGGACAGTAAAATATACAGTTTTAGGTACACCCATCTAGTACCGGGTCAGACCCCACTTTGCCTACAGAACAGCCTGAATTCTTTGGGACATGGACATGTTGCTCTGTTGGTATCAAGGGACCTAACGTGTGCCAGGAAAACATTCCCCACACCATTACACCACCGCCACCAGCCTGTACCGTTGACACCAGGCAGGATGGGTCCATGGACTCACGCTGCTTACCCCAAATCCTGACTCAGCCATCAGCATGACGCAACAGGAACCGAGATTCGTCGGACCAGGCAATGTTTTTCCACTCCTCAATTGTCCTCAATTGCCCACTGTTGGTAATCACGTGCCCACTGTTGGTAATCACGTGCCCACTGTTGGTAATCACGTGTCCACTGGAGCCACTTCTTGTTTGTAAGTGATTTAGCCCATCCGTGACAAGGACCGATGAGTTGTGTGTTTCCGAGATGCCGTTCTGCACACCACTGTTGTACTGCGCTGTTATTTGTCTGTTTGTGGGCCGCCTGTTAGCTTGTATGATTCTTGCCATTCTCCTTCGACCTCTGTCATCAACCAGCTGTTTTCACCCACAGGACTGACGCTGACTGGATGTGTTTTTGTTTGTCTCGCCGTTCTCAGTAAACCCTAGTCACTGTCATGCGTGGAAAGCCAAGGAGGCCAGCCGTCTCTTAGATACTGGAACCGGTGTGCCTGGCACACAGTCGTTTACTGTAGGTCACTCGTTTTGCCCATTCTAACATTCAATTAAACAGTAACTGAATGCCTCGATGCCTGTGTGCCTGTTTTATGTATATCAGAAAAGTGAGTACACCCCTCACATTTTTGTAAATTTTTGAGTATATCTTTTCATGTGACAACACTGAAGAAATGACACTTTGCTACAATGTAAAGTAGTGAGTGTACAGCCTGTATAACAGTGTAAATTTGCTGTCCCCTCAAAATAACTCAACACACAGCCATTAATGTCTAAACTGCTGGCAACAAAAGTGAGTACACCCCTAAGTGAAAATGTCTGCTGAGTGTATATTTTATTCCATTCTATTCTTGTCCAACAGGAGGAGGACTTCCTGGAGATGGTGAGCACCGCCCAGCAGATGGAAAGCCAGCACGGCCACCTGTTTGAGAAGATCATTGTCAACGACGACCTGACGGCGGCATTCACCGAGCTGAAGGTGGCTCTGAAGAAGGTGGAGACTGACACGCACTGGGTCCCCATCAGCTGGACTCACTCCTGAGAGCCACAGAGAAAGAGTGAAATACCGTTTGGAGAAAGAAGGATATAAAAAAGGGGAGGGCTTTTTAATGAAGTTGGTTCTATGTCCACTGTGTAGGTGGTGGGTGCTGTCGGGTTTAGGATGGATCGTAACACAGCTGGACAGCAGAGTGGGCTGACTTGATGTGTGTCCCAAATGGCACCCTATTCCCTATATAGTGCACTGCTTTGTGAAAGTACTTTCCAAATAGGGAGTAGAGTGCCATTTGGGACGAAACCTGTGTCTCTGTCTGGGTCTTCCTCTGGGCCCTGTCTAGCTCAGTCATCATGCAACACGCTGGACATCTGAGGGTGGAGCTGGTCTGATCTGGTTCTAGACCGCTGCACTGTCTTCTCATCAGATCGGTGTGACTGCCCATCAGTGCTGTGCCAGAACGTACTGTAACTTCGGACTCCTTCCTTCGTGTGTTTTTAACATTAGTTCATAGAAACCTAAGGGATTTGTATTGTTCTGTGGATGGTGGGTGGTTTGTATATTAATGCAGAGTGGGGGAACAGATGAAAATGTTTTTTTTGCCTTCAAGTCTTAAACTCAGCTTGGGTCCAAAACGGCACCCTATTCCCTATGTATTGCACTTGTTTTGACCAGGGCCCATAGGGGATGGGGTGCCATTTCAGACACAGCCTCAAACTCAGATAAACGTTTCCCTTGTGATTTCTAACGCTTCCATAGTCTGCTACACCAAGGTATCAAAGCAAAAACATGGCAGGGACAGTACACTCAAAAAACGGCAACAACAGGTGTCATTTTATTTAAGATAAATTAATATATTTGAATATTTTTCTGCAGTTTTATATATAACATATCTATTGCATCATCTGTAGGGAAGCATCATGACACTGTCAGCTACAACCTGAGGTGATTTCTGATGTTACTTTGACGTTGGAAGTTCTTTCAGTCAGTGTTATGTCGTCGCACCTCAAATTCCCAAGGTCCTACTTACACCGCGTGTATTTTAAATGGCAAGCTATTCTGTGTACTGTGCACTACTTTTGACCAGAGCCCAATGAGCCCTGGTTAAAAGGAAATAGGGTGCCATTTGGGACACAGCCTAGGTGTTTTCTCATTTTATTTTAGGGGCTTTTTTAAATGTAAAGCCCTCCACCCTGCCCCACTCATGATTGTGCCCAGGCAGCATAACAGTTTGCTATTTCAACCAGCAGACGTTGGCTTGTCGGTTGTAAGTCAAATGTTCTCAATCTAGTATAATTAGGGTGGAGTTAGCGTTATTTTACCCTCATAAAACAGGCCTAAAACCAGGAACCTAATAGAGGGGTCCATGGCGCTAGTAGATTTACAACAGACAGAAACACAAAGTAGCTGATTTTAACTTAGCAAGGTTTAGGTTATATAGAGAGAGGTTAGAGGCGCTAGTTATTTGCAGGATTCCTCCACCCCTCTTTTTCTAAACCTCCTGTCTATCCCTCTACCATGTTCCTCCTATACAGTATGCTGGCTGTATCCCAGACTAGAGCCTGTCTTCGATTGTTTGATGAGAGAATATTTATGTATACCATATCTAGGGTTGCGAAATTGCTGGGTGCAGTGACCTCAGTGCCCCTATGATCTCTCTCGGTCTCTCTCCGGGATTTCACACTCTCACATCACCAATCATGTGGCGTTAGTTCGTTAGCTCTGTGTCGAGCTAAGGTCATCATGAGTCATGACGATGCACCAGAGCGATCTCGCTGTCTGTCTGGTGTCTCTTCTCTTTTACAGCAGGTTTCCCTCTTATCCCTCGCTTCCTTTATCCCAGTGTTTTTGTTCATTTCAAATGTTCTTAGTATCGCAGATACACCTGTTCTGTATTTTTCTGATTATCAGGAGATGGTGTATCTATTTAAACAAATATATTTGTTTGCGGTTTAGCCACTACAATACCATGTTTATCTACACTACAGGTTTAACCCTCTAGTTTCCTCATTCTTTTCTTTCATGTTTATATGATGTTAGGTTCATATTTACCCTCCAGCCAGCCGTATCAGAGTTCTGTCTGTGCAGATATTGTCCTTCTGACTGTACATTCAATTACTGTGAGGCAAATTGTGTGATTTCACTTTTTTCTTTTTATTTGTACATTTTATATAAAAATATTAAACCAAATGTGTATTTTTCTAAGATGCTAGTAACCAGTATGGAGAACTAGAGTTTGTAATATGGCAAGTGAATGATGATTGTAGCCATGAGTTCATTTTCCTCTCATAGGATCACGACAGTGACATGGGACGCTTGGGGTTGTCACAATCTTGTATGCGTAGAATTTGTTTCTGAGCCATTTAGCGCAACTTTCGCTCGCAGTTCTATTTACACTTGTGTAAATAGAACTGAGAATGTGTCCCAAAAGGCACCCTATTCCCTTAATAGTGCACTACTTTTGATTATAGTGGTGCACTATGTCAGGAATAAGGTGTCATTTGGGATGTAACCCCTTATGGAAAATCGCATGATTCCACATGTGGTGATCTCACACATGAAGTTTCACATGTTGATTTCCACATGTAAAATCACGTGAAACCATGTGTTTTTCTCACACTTCACTAGAGGCTGTTTGCCTACTAATCTCACTACAACCCCCCTCCATGTCGCTGATCACTACTTTGTTTCCTGATCACTACTTTGTTTGCTAGATCCTTCTCCCTCCTGTATCATGTCTTTGCCTCTTCGACACTACTCTCGTCCCTTTCCGCATCCTTTGACTGTCCCCTTTCCTCCCAGCCGGCTCAACCTTCACCCTCATGCTCCGTGGCTTAGTGACCTACTGCTTGCCTACAGAACAGGGCCCCAACAGCATCTTAAGGCTAAGTTTATCGTTAGAACATTTGTTAAATCTCTGAACTGTTTCCCCGAAACTGTTGCACTTGAAAACACTAATCGAACGCCTGCCTCAAACCACTCGTGTAACGGCTAACAGCGATAGATACTTTTTTGCCCTCCCGCGTCACTTTATAGACACAAGATCTCAGCCAAACATAGAATCACATAATTTATCTGTCTCTCTGTGACCACTGATATCTTCAGAACAAAGTTGGCTGCAAATACAAAGTTGCCAATGTCCTTGCAATTGATACAAACAAGTGACATATAATTTTTTTTTTAAAGATGACTGCATTAAAATATAAACAGTAGGCTATATGCCTATTTCAATCATATTGAAAACATTACATTTTCAATCAATTTATTTATATGTTGCTTCTTGTAGGCACTTTCTGTATTTGCCTCTATATATTTCATCATGTGTAGCCTAACGTGCGCAATGATGTGCCAAATCTGTAATTGTGTGCATGTTCATTGGGTAAGCATTATAATAAGCCGCCTCAATAGTTGCAGCCGTAGGTGGTAATAACTCTCTAGGAGGTGACCGTTTGTCAGTTTTGTGAAAAAATGATAATGTTAAAGAAAGATTTGAATGGAGAAAGCTGGCCCGAGAGCAGCACAGCATTTCTTTAGATCCTATCCGTTTTAGACTCCTGCCTTAACGATGCACTTAGCGACCTTTCTCTTTGCGTCATTTTTTGTGGGAAACATGTTACATATTCGGCCGTTGTAGGAAAGATGCATTGTTAAAACACTCGTAAGGGAAACTAAACATTCGGAGGACCTATCATCCTTCCACTCCCTCCTCTCAACCTTCTCTTCCTCCGTCTCTGCTGCTAAAACCGCTTTCTACCACTTCACATTTTAAGCTTCTGCCTCTAACCCTAGGACACTCTTCTCCACCTTCTCCTCCCTCCTTTAATCCTCCACCTCCCACCCCTCCCTCCTCCCTCTCTGCGCATGACTTTGGAGAAAAAAAAGGTTGACATCCGCTCCTCATTCACTCAGCCTACTGAGCCCACTGATCCCACTCCCATAGTACTACCCTAGACCTTGGCCTCTTTCTCCCCTCTCTCCAGATGAAATCCTGAGACAAGTGATGTCCGGCTGCCCAACAACCTGCCCACTTGACCCTATCCCCTTCTCCCTTCTCCAGACCATCTCTGGGGACCTCCCGTTCTTCACTTCCCTCATCAACTCATCCCTGAACACTCGCTCCCCTCAAGAAACCAACACTCAACCTCTCTGACGTCAAAAACTACAGACCAGTATCGCTTCTTTTCTGTCGAAAACACTTGAGCGTGACGTCTCTCTCGTTATCTCTCTCAGAATGGTCTTCTTGACCCTAACCAGTCAGGCTTCAAGGTGGCTCACTCAACTGAGACCGCTCTCCTCTGTGTCACAGAGGGTCCACGCTCTGCCAA
The DNA here is from genome assembly GCF_021184085.1 of Oncorhynchus gorbuscha. NCBI lineage: Eukaryota > Metazoa > Chordata > Actinopteri > Salmoniformes > Salmonidae > Oncorhynchus > Oncorhynchus gorbuscha. The sequence goes on from NC_060184.1 coordinate 56,110,954, forward strand.
AGATGACTGTCCTCTGTTCATCCTCCTAGATCTATCTGCTGCCTTAGACACCGTGAACCATCAGATCTTCCTCTCCACCTCCTCAGGGCTGGGCGTCTCAGGTTCTGCACACTCCTGGATTGCATCCTACCTGGCAGGCTGATCCTACCAGGTGGAGTGGAGAAGAGTTGTCTGCACCACATGCTCTCACTTCTGGTGTCCCCCAGGGCTCGGCTCTAGGCCCTTTTCTCTTTACACCAAGACTCTTGCCTCTGTCATATCCTCACATGGTCTCTCCTATCACTGCTATGTGGATGGCGCTCAACTACTCTTCTCCTTCCTCCCCTTCTGACACCCAAGTGGCGACACACCTGTGTACCTGCCAGAGATCTCAGCTTGGATTTCGGCCCACCACCTCAAGCCAAAAACAGACAAAACAGAACTGCTCTTACTCCCTCTCCCAAAGTGCAAAGAATCCCGGCGTGACCCTGGACAGCACCCTGTCATTCAAACATCAAAGTAGTGACTCACTCCTGCAGGTAGAGTACAACCTTTCCTCACACAGGATGTGGCGCAGGTCCTACTCCCATCTAGACTCCTGCAACTATGTTTGCTGTGCTTTCCGCTTGTGCCATCAAACCTTTGCAACTTATCCAGAATGCTTCAGCCAGCCTGTTGTTCAACCTTCATAAGTTCTCCCTTGTCACACGACTCCTCTACACACTCCAATGGCTTCCAGTCAAAGCTCATCTTGAAGACCCTGGTGCTTGCCTACAGAGAGGCAAGGGGAGCTGCCCCTCCTTACCTTCTGGCTATGCTCAAACTCTACATCCCAACCCGAGCACTCTGCTCCGCCACCTCTGGTCTCTTGGCTCTCCCACCCCTACAGGAGGGCAGCTCCCACTCAGCCCAGTCAAAGCTTGTCTCTGTCCTGGTACCCCAATGGTGGAGCAAGCTTCCCCCTAAAGTCAGGACAGCGGAGAACCTGCCCATTTCCCACCTGCACTGACTTTGCTGATAAATACTTTGTTGGCAGAAAATGTACTTGATAAGATTCTGATATGTTGTCTTCTCGCCTAGCTATTTTAAGATGCATGCACTAATTGTAAGTCAAATCAAAGTGTATTTGTCACATGTGCCGAATTCAACAGGTGTAGACCATACAATGAAATGCTTACTTACAAGCCCTTAACCATCAATGCAGTATATCAAATGTAGTACTTCACATGTGATGATATTTCACATGTGGATTTTCACGTGGTTACCTGACTTTTGTGGATTGAAATTTTCATGTGAGATTTCACAGGTGAAACCCTGTAAATGAGTCATTTTGATACAGTGTTTTTAACGTATATTTTAGACACACTTTGAAATACAGTACCAGTCAAAAGTTTGGACACACCTTCTCATTCCAGGGTTTTCCTTCATATTTTCTCTTCTACCATGTCGAAAATTGTACAAATAAATAAAAACCCTTGAATGAGTAGGTCTAAACGTTGGACTGGTGTGGAGCAGCTACAGATTGACCCTTTAAGTCTATTAAAAGTGTGAGTTTGAGTATATGTCCATTAGGCCTATGGATTTATTTATTTTTATCAGCATGAATTAGATTGAACACTAAAAGCCCCACCTATATTCCATAGGCTTGGATCTGCACTATGCAGCTGTTGCAGGAGCATTATTTTTCACTCACTGTCCACTGGTTTCAAAAACAGTGATTGATAGGCAGCTTACAATTCTTGAATTCAAACATTATTGGGTTCAAATACACATTTTAGGTTTGGGAACAGCCATCCACAACAACCACAATCTGTAAGGTGCAAATAGCTGGTTAGCAGATGTTATTGTGAGTGTAGCGGAATGCTTGTGCTTCTAGATCCAACAGTGCAGCAGTATCTATCAATCAATTTCAATCAAATTTTATTTATATAGCCCTTCGTACATCAGCTGATATCTCAGTGCTGTACAGAACCCAGCCTAAAACCCCAAACAGCAAGCAATGCAGGTGTTTTTATCTAACCGGTAATATCTAACAATTCCACAACCACATCTAATACACACAATCTAGTAAAGGAAAACCTAATATCTAACCGGTAATATCTAACAATTCCACAACAACATCTAATACACACAATCTAGTAAAGGAAAACCTAATATCTAACCGGTAATATCTAACAATTCCACAACAACATCTAATACACACAATCTACTAAAGGAAAACCTAATATCTAACCGGTAATATCTAACAATTCCACAACAAAACCTAATACACACATTCTAGTAAAGGAATGGGATGAGAATATATAAGTATAAAATATATGGATGAGCAGCGATAGAGCGGCTAAGATGCATAGATAGTAAAGAATAGATAGTGAAGGATACAGTACATACATATGAGATGAGATATGTGAACATTCTTCAAGTGGCATTATTAAAGTGACTAGTGTTCCATTTATTCAAGTGGCCAATGATATCAAGTCTGTAGGGTAGGCAGCCGCCTCTCTGTGCTAGTGGTGGCTGTTTAACAATCTGATGGCCTTGAGATAGAAGCTGTTTTTCAGTCTCTCAGTCTCAGCTCTGATGCACCTGTACTGACCTTGTCCTTGATTTTTATTTTTTTTGCCTTCCTGTGACATCGGGTGAGAGAGCAGCAGTGTGATTCACATCAGTGCATTATGTAGATATCAATAACTTGTGCCTTTTTTCAATGCTGATTTGAATGTCATACAGGAAACAGAGAAGTGTCAAAAAATGTTCTGCAAAACATCCTTTCGGAATTTAGAAGTCATCCTCGAAGTAATCATCTAGTTTTTCTCAAATATTTGGAATCTGATTACAATATTTTTGCTGGTAACGTAACTGATTACAGTTACCGCTTTTTTTTGTAATCCCTTACGTGTAAAGGATTACATGTAATCAGTTACTCCCCAACCCTGCACATACACTACAGTCACAACACACAGGCCTCCTTTTTATCCCTAGAATTTCTTAGCAAACAGCTGGAGGCAGGGCTTTCTCCTATAGAGCTCCATTTTTATGGAATGGTCTGCCTGTCCACGTGAGAGACGCAGACTCTGTCTCGACCTTTAAGTCTTTACTGAAGACAATTGAGTGTAGTCTGACCAAGGGGTGCGAAGGTGAACAGCAAGACACTGGAGCGACGAACCGCCCTTGCTGGCTGCCCCCTCTGCACTGGGATTCTCTGCCTCTGACCTTATTACGGGGGCTTAATCACTGGCTTACTAGTGCTCTTCCGTGCCGTCCCAAGGAGGGATGCTTCACCGGTTTTTCCATGAAAGCATACATGAAATGAGTTGCAAAATGAATCGGAAATATTGTCAAGACGTTGACAAGGTTATAAATAATGATTTTTAATTGAAATAATAATTGTCTCCTTCAAACTTTGCTTTCGTCAAAGATTCCTCCATTTGCAGCAATTACAGCCTTGCAGACCTTTTGGCATTCTAGTTGTCAATATGTTGAAGAGATTTCACCCCGTGCTTCCTGAAGCACCTCCCACAAGTTGGATTGGCTTGATGGGCGCTTCAAATTGCTCCCACAACAGCTCAATAGGTTTGAGATCCGGTGACTGTGCTGGCCACCCCATTATAGACAGAATATCAGCTGACTGCTTCTACCCTAAATAGTTATTGCATAGTTTGGAGCTGTGCTTTGGGTCATTGTCCTGTTGTAGTAGGAAATTGGCTCCAATTAAGCGCCATCCACAGGGTATATGGCATGGCGTTGCAAAATGGAGTGATGGCCTTCCTTCTTCAAGATCCCTTTTACCCTGTACAAATATCCCACTTTACCACCACCAAAGCACCCCCAGACCTTCACATTGCCTCCGCCATGTTTGACAGATGGCGTCAAGCACTCCTCCAGTATCTTTTGTTCTTCTTTGTGATCCGAACACCTCAAACTTAGATTAGTCTGTCCATAGCACTTTGTTCCAGTCTTCCTCTGTCCAGTGTCTGTGTTCTTTTGCACATCTTAATCTTTTCTTTTTATTGGCCAGTCTGAGATATGGCTTTTTCTTTGCATCCCGGAGTCGCCTCTCCTCTTTCTATTCTGGTTAGGGCCAGTTTGCGCTATTCTGTGAAGGGAGTAGTACACAGCGTTGTACGAGATCTTCATGTTTCTTGGCAATTTCTCACATGGAATAGCCTTCATTTCTCAGAACAAGAATAGACTGACGAGATTCATAAGAAAGTGCTGTTTCTGTAATCAAATCCACAAATGCTGATGCTCCAGATACTCAACTAGTCCAAAGAAGGCCAGTTTTATTGCTTCTTTAATCAGGACAACAGTTTTCACCTGTGCTAACATAATTGCAAAAGGGTTTTCTAATGATCAATTAGCCTTTTAAAATGATAAACTTAGATTAGCTAACACAACATGCTGTTGGAACACAGGAGTGATGGCTGCTGATAATGGGCTTCTGTACGCCTATGTAGATATTCCATTAAAAATCTGCTGTTTATAGCGACAACAGTCTTTTACAACATTAACAATGTCTACACTTTATTTCTGATCAGTTTGATGTTATTTTAATGGACAAAAAATGTGCTTTTCTTTCAAAAACAAGGACATTTCAAAGTGACCCCAAACTTTTGAACTGTAGTGTCTATCCTGCCTGGTCGGACGGGGCCACTCTCTTTCTCTCGACCTGCTGTCTCGACCTCTGAATGACCCTGCTGGTCATCTATGAACATTGTTCTTCAAGATGTTCAAATCTGCTATTAATGGCCATGTACTATGTCCAACCAGCACAAACAGAAGAGGACTGGCCACCCCTCAGAGCCTGGTTCCTCTCTAGGTTTCTTCCTAGGTTCCTGCCTTTCTCAGTAGTTTTTCCTAGCCACCGTGCTTCTACATCTGCATTACTTTCCGTTTAGGGTTTCAGGCTGGGTTTCTGTACAGCACTTTGTGACATCAGCTGATGTAAGAAGGGCTTTAAAAAATAAATTTGATTGAAACCTGATTGAAGGGTGACAAGGAGGAAAGAGGTGGCTGGAGACATGCCGAGGGAGGAGTGGGGGAGGAGAGAGGTGGCTGGAGACATGCCGAGGGAGGAGTGGGGGAGGAGAGAGGTGGCTGGAGACATGCCGAGGGAGGAATGGGGGAGGAGAGAGGTGGCTGGAGACATGCCGAGGGAGGAGTGGGGGAGGAGAGAGGTGGCTGGAGACATGCAGAGGGAGGAGTGGGGGAGGAGAGAGGTGGCTGGAGACATGCCGAGGGAGGAGTGGAGGAGGAGAGAGGTGGCTGGAGACATGCCGAGGGAGGAGTGGGGGAAGAGAGGTGGCTGGAGACATGCCGAGGGAGGAGTGGGGGAGGAGAGAGGTGGCTGGAGACATGCCGAGGGAGGAGTGGGGGAAGAGAGAGGTGGCTGGAGACATGCCGAGGGAGGAGTGGGGGAGGAAAGAGATGGCTGGAGACATGCAGGGGGAGGAGAGAGGTGGCTGGAGACATGCCGAGGGAGGAGTGGGGAGGAGAGAGATGGCTGGAGACATGCTGGGGGAGGAGAGAGGTGGCTGGAGACATGCCGAGGGAGGAGTGGGGGAAGAGAGAGGTGGCTGGAGACATGCCGAGGGAGGAGTGGGGGAGGAGAGAGGTGGCTGGAGACATGCCGAGGGAGGAGTGGGGGAGGAAAGAGGTGGCTGGAGACATGCTGGGGGAGGAGAGAGGTGGCTGGAGACATGCCGAGGGAGGAGTGGGGGGAGGAGAGAGGTGGCTGGTGACATGCCGAGGGAGGAGTGGGGGAGGAGAGAGGTGGCTGGAGACATGCTGGGGGGGGGGGATGCTGGGGGAGAGAGAGGTGGCTGGAGACATGCCGAGGGAGGAGTGGGGGAAGAGAGAGGTGGCTGGAGAAATGCCGAGGGAGGAGTGGGGGAGGAGAGAGGTGGCTGGAGACATGCCGAGGGAGGAGTGGGGGAGGAGAGAGGTGGCTGGAGACATGCTGAGGGAGGAGAGAGGTGGCTGGAGACATGCTGGGGGAGGAGAGAGGTGGCTGGAGACATGCCGAGGGAGGAGTGGGGGAGGAGAGAGGTGGCTGGAGACATGCTGGGGGAGGAGAGCGGTGGCTGGAGACATGCCGAGGGAGGAGTGGGGGAAGAGAGAGGTGGCTGGAGACATGCTGGGGGAGGAGAGAGGTGGCTGGAGACATGCCGAGGGAGGAGTGGGGGAAGAGAGAGGTGGCTGGAGACATGCCGAGGGAGGAGTGGGGGAAGGTCAGGGAGAGGTAATGGTACTCTGTGAGGAGGCCAAGAGGAAGGGCTGAAAACAGTTTTCAGGAGGACTCACTGTCCTCTTCCCCTTAATTGGAAATAAGGAGTGACTCACTCACTTACTTACCAGGCTCCACAGTACTGGGATGCGTCCTAAATGGCACCCTATTCCCTTTATAGTGCACGTCTTTGACCAGGGCACGTAGGGTAGTATAGTAGTGCACTTTAAAGGGAATAGGGTGCCATTTTGGACTCAATACTGTAAGGGGGGACATGACAAGGTGCTGGAGCTGGCCTGTCATGTCAGGCTTTAGAGGTAAGAGTGAGAGAGAGCGGGAACGAGACAGAGAGGGAGACTGAGAGAAAGAGGGAAGAAGACAGAGTTCCACTTTGGTGTTACCTTCCAAAAGCCATCAAGCTCAATGGTCCATGTTTAACAGCAGAAAAATACCGCCTCACATCGTCCCTTGGGCGTGGGAAACTAGAGCCGTGGGAGCGCGGGCCCAGTGACAGGTAAGAAAGGTTTTGAGAGACTTCTAAGTAAAGCGCTGACTTTACTTCCATTTCCCTCCACGTCAACAGTTACGTTAACGGTGCCCACTGTCTGGGGTGCGCCTTTATATTCCCTTTATAGTGTACTACTTTTGACTAGGGCCAGACAGGTTGCAGACACTGTTTGGGGCCTGCTGGCTAGCTCTCCTGGGTAAAAATGTCCCTCTCTTTCCAGCCTGCAATGAGCCAAAGTGACTGGAGCCACATTCATCTCCTCTATCGCCACTCTCCTGTCCTCTCTGGTTTAGCTCTTCTCCGACTGGCTCACAAAGGATGCGCCCCAAATGGCACCCTATTCCCTACATAGTGCACACTACTTTTGACCATGGCTCATAGGGCCTTTGTCAAAAGTAGTGCACCATAAAGGGGATAGGGTGCCATTTAGGACACATAAAAGGCTCAGATCGCTTTCAATCTACAGTACACTTCATTAGATTGAAACCTTAATTTTTTTGTTAACCCACTACCTCACCCACTAGATAGTGTTTCATCCTTGTGTGTTTATTTGACCACGTCCACGTTTGAGTGTTTATGACCTCTTGCCCGTTCCAGTATGTTTTGATAACACTCAAAACAATGTACATGAGGGTGATGGGTTCCATGTGAATTCCAAACAGTTCTCCTCAACAAAACACCCTCGTATCTGACGTTCTAAGACATTCTGTCATGGGGGGGTTTGTGACTGACACAGCGTTTTCTCTCCCAGCACACTGACATGTAGATGTACTCTAAGTCCTCCCGTCACGCCTTCTAGGGGCCCTACGGGGAAGGAAGAAGTGCACTTGCTCAGTCAGATGTAAGTCATGTCGGTGCGAGGCCCAGAACATCGTTTGTTCCCACTGTTACATTTCTCCAACTGCCACGGGACAAGAAGGGGGCTGCTGATGGAAAAGGACAGAACTATCCCCCACATTTCTCCCCCTTTCTCTCTCTCTCACTCACCCTCAATCACATGAATCAGGGTTGACTTGACAGATGGCGACGTCACAGCGATCAATTAATTGTGTGTTTGTGTCTAGGCAGCATGAATCTGAAGTTGCACAGCCCTAACGAGGTGATGAGATCTGCAGTTTAAATACATCCTTATAAAGGTGAAAAAGCATCATGCGTGCCTGTATTAGTCCATGACTGATTTAAGAAAACAAATCTTCCTCTACCTGGTCCCTGGAGAGCAGCTACTCTTATGTGACTGTTGGTTTTTAATTGGTTTCCCCAATTATGATATGAATGTGACTGAGAGCTCACAGAATCAAAAGGCTGCCCTTTTCCTAATTTTGTTTTGTCTCTGATCCGCAAGATTAATGTCGGACTCCGCAGGGCCTGTCGTACGTTTTCATGAATCGCTCTCCTGCCTTTTGATGTATTTATTGTCATGTCCATAAATTCCCATATTAACTGGGCTAGGGCCGAGGTGGAGAGAGAAAAACAGGAGATTATGTTGTGGAAAAGCCAGACACACCGCCATCACAGCGAGGCACAGCAACATGTCACAGAGGTTCCTACTGCGTTCTCTCTCATGCTTTTCCGAAACCATTAAAGCAAAGTGACTCGCCCTCTTCGATTTGATATACACTCCAATTGGTTTGATTTACTGCTCTAAATTACAACCTCAGGGCCAATATCCTGAACCCTGCTCAACGTGATAAGTCCTTACATTCGCTGTATGACAAATTGTACTTCATGCGCATCGGAGGAGGGGAGGTAGAGAGGGGTGTCCTGGGCTCCTGCTGAGATCAGATCTCTTTCATGAAGGTTCTCTTCTTTAAATAACCTTTCTCTTTCTCTCCCTCTCAATTTTATCTCTCTTTCTCACTATTTAATTTTTTCTCTTTTTCAATAGTAGCCCATTCCATCCTGTTCTGTCCATACTTTCGTGTTGTGATCTGGGCCGTCATCGTCGCAGCTCTGTTTTCCTCATCCCTGGTAAATGACCTTGACCGGAGGGAGAGTTCCAGGCTTGCATTCCAAATGGCACCCTTTTCCCTATGTAGTACACTGCATTTGACAAGGTCCCTTAGAGCTATGGACAACAGTAGATCACTATGTAGGGAGCCATTTGGGACACCTCTCCAGTGCTGGCTGGGGCTTCTGCCCACCATGTGTCTCCTGCTAATTAACGACACATTACCTCATGTCTGTAGGCAAAGGTCCTCAGGCCCCGTTACTTTGAGCTGTACTACACAGTTACACACAGGGTCTGGGGAACCAAGGAGAGAACAGAGGATGCCCTTCATAACTTTCTTCATGACTCGTCCCAAATGGCATCCTATTACCTACATAGTGCACTACTTTTGACCAAAGTTATTTTAAAGTTATTTTTACCAGGTAAGTTGACTGAGAACACATTCTCATTTACAGCAACGACCTGGGGAATAGTTAGAGGGGAGAGGAAGGGGGATGAATGAGCCAATTGGAAGCTGGGGATGATTAGGAGCCAATGATGGTATGAGGGCCAGATTGGGAATTTAGCCAGTACACCAGGGTTAACACCCCTACTCTTGTGATAAGTGCCATGGAATCTTTAGTGACCACAGAGAGTCAGGACACCCGTTTACACAGGGCAATGTCCCTAATCCCTGTCCTGGGGCATTGGGATATTTTTATTTAACCAGAGGAAAGAGTGCCTCCTACTGACCCACCAACACCACTTCCAGCAGCACCTGGTCTCCCATCCAGGACCAACCCTGGCTAGCTTCAGAAGCAAGCCAGCAAGGGTATGCACTGCAGGGGTATGCGCTGCAGGGGTATGTGCTGCAGGGTGGTGTGCTGCAGGGTTATGCATTGCCTGTTAAGGATGTGCAGGTTATGGTTAGAGAGGCACCCTGTGTAAAGTGAAAATGAGAGCATGGGGTAAAAGTTCAGGTGGAAGTGGTGGGTCCATTGTTAGTATTAGTGGAATTTCCTCTGACGTGTGGAGGTAAAACAGGGTCGAGGGACCGAGGCTGTATAAACACATTGACTATGTTACGGCGACACCAAACTGTCCACCTCTATTTTCTTAAACTTTCGCTGTGCCGTTCCCCTCAACCTCTCTGTACCCAGTTCTTAATTATTTAGACAGAAACTATCATGTTTAAAGTTAGAGGTATGGTGGTCGAGGGAGGACTGGCTTGTTGTGCAGAGAAATTAGCACGGTCTCTGTGGTGTTTTGAGGGGGGGATAAGACCACCTCTAAAAATGTTATTTATATATTTTTACTATGTCACTTTACTTTGGTTTTGTGTTTCAGAGCCTAATGGGTAAGTTTCTCATCATGCCACTTTATAATAACTTTACAACCATGCTCTGGTTGGAACTTGTTGGTTAGCCCGACCACATATAAAAAATACATTCAACAAAAATGAACCTGTTCTGTTTGGGCAGCACATATACATCCATCCACAGAAGAATGTGTCGGTGGGCCCAGTCCAGCTTGGATGTGAATACAGAGCGCAGAAGTAGGCCGGTAGTCAGTCATGATGTTAAGGTTATAACGGCGAAGCCTGATCGTCAGTCGTTTATAGCCGTTCTACTGTCGAGGGTTCTCGACTTACCACCACGTCTCTGCAGCATCCTGCCGCAAATAAACACGCACACACCCAGCACTGGGACCGGACGCGGGACCGGATCTCTGCTCTGCCGGCGATACCTTTACTGTTTAAACGTCTCTGTAGGCCCATCTAGATGAACCATCAGCGCTCTGCTGTGGCGACGACTCAAAATAACTTGTTTCGTGGTTTTCCTCATTTATTTCATACCATAGTTTGCTGTGTTTATGGAATATTTTATTTCCATGCTCGTGTGAAGTGAGAGTACAAAAACATCCTGTTGTCATATCAAAGTTCACCACTGTACGAGCCAATAATAAAGATACTGTCTTCGGCCATAGGAATAGATGAGACATGAATAGTGGGTTTTTCAATAGAGAAAGTGATTGTGGATTGTTTCAATGGTCTTACACTGCACACGCATTGAAATCTGATCAAAATCACACTCAATGAAATCAGATTCAACTCCATGGCCATGTGCTAATTACATTTTAGACGATCGGCATACAGGATCTCAAGTTGCTCCTATAAAGACTGTGTATGCTCAGCCTCCGATTCTGACGTTGCCTCAATTCAAGGAAACTGTGAAATGCTTTGCCTGGCGTGTTCCAAACCAGGAAGCAACAAGACATTCCAACGAAGCACGGCATGCTGATAAAACCCATACTTTTCCTGGGATACAATTGGCCAGACTGGCCTTGTAGGAGACGTGTGAGAGACGTGTAGCGTCATATCGGTGGCGCCAGTTGTGTTCTCAGAGGCAGGGTTGAGGCTGTTGCTGTTTGACACCTCTGTAACACAGAGAAATGAATCCCAAATGGCACCCTATTCCCTATTTTAATGCACTACTTTTGACCAGGGCCTTAGTAAAAGTAGTGCATTAAATAGAGAATAGGTTGCCATTTGGGATGTGAACAGAGACCCAGGTCCAGATGGAAAGGGAGGCCCTTAGCGTGACGATGACTGGGCCAGGTCATGGCAATCACCAGGGCGTCCCTCGCCGTGTCTCGCTTCGCTCCCAAAGCCTACAGCCCAGAGCCCCTGGACTCACCCAGGGAAGAACACTCACTCACAGGCCTTGTTTTGACAAGATGTCCCTCTCATTTCTCTTAGGAGTGTGGAGGGTGGTCAGACACACACGCACAAACAACGGCACGCACACACGTGAGTGTGTTATTATTTCCAATCAGTGGTTCCCCCTGACTGACTCGCCGGAGCGACAAGATGGGAACTCGCATGATACAATGAATGTGTAAAACACAGGAGGTGGAAAAAGTGGGAGGGAGCGGGAGAGAGGTCCAGACAGAGAGACCTGTCTGGTTTACTGGGGAAGAATAACAAGGAGCTGAATGATATTGTATTGGGTCGTGTCCCTTTACAAGGTGATGTTATCGGTGGGGTCTGGGCCATATGTACTGGTGACTGGGTCCTCAGATATATGGCCAGACCTGGTTGGAGGGGACAGGGGATGCCTCCCAAATGGTACCTTATTCCCTATGTAATACACTACATTTTTTAAATTTAATTTTTACCCTCTTTTCTCCACAATTACGTGGCATCTAATTGTACTAACAATTAGATACCACGTAATTGTGGAGAAAAGGGGGTAAAAATTCAATCTTGTCTCATCGCTACAACTCCCGAGAGATGAAGGTCGACACAGCGCGCATCCAACCTGGAAGCCAGCCGCACCAATGTGTCGGAGGAAACACTGTGCACCTGGCGACCTGGTTAGCGTGCACTGCGCCCAGCCCGCCACAGGAGTCGCTAGTGCGCAATGAGACAAGGATATGCCGGCCAAACCCTCCCTAACCCGGATGACGCTAGGGCAATTGTGCGTCGCCGGCTGCGACAGAGCCTGGGCGCGATCCCAGAGTCTCTGGTGGCACAGCTAGCCCTGCGATGCAGTGCTCTAGACCACTGCGCCACCCGGGAGGCCTATAGTACACTACTTATGACCAGTACTTTTGATCCCATAGGGCTCTGGTCAAAAGTAGTACACTATATAGTAAGGTGCAGGGTTGTGAGAAGATCTCAGCTGCCACGGCATTAAACTGTCAAGCCGGACAGGACTCATATGAGCAGAACCAGGTGGTAAGAGCTGTGAAGCAGCAGCTCACCTCTGGACGGCCTTCAATGTTCAACTTCCTTAATATGTGAGCAAATCCAGTGAAGAAAATAGCCTGAAAGAACATCGCAAAAAAATGGCTGACCGTTTTGTTTGTGTCTCTTTGAGAGACCAGCATGCAGTTGAAAGAGGAAGGAGATGCAGTGAGATTCTAGTGCGTAGACAGAAGTGGGAGCAGAACGCAGGAAGGTGAAGGCAGTCTTTCAGTGTGCTGGTCGGTGTGTCATGTATTAACAGGTGTTGATGTTGGGGAGTGGTGTGTGAGTGGTCTTGGGAGTGGAGTGGTGGTGGAGTTTGGCTGAGGTCTGAAGGGAACAGGGGGTTTCTAACAGCCCATAATGAGTGATCATCTACTGGCCTGGTTGTGTAGTGGGTTGACAGACAGGGCGCACCCACACACCCCACCGCCTCCCTCTGAACCCAGCCCTTTGGAAAGGGAAATGGGAACTACCCGCAGCCTTAGGGAGGCCCAGCAGCAGCCTGGCTCTCCAACTCTACAGCCCACATCGAAGGTCCCCAGAGCAGACCGGCAGGCACGAGGCCGGGTCCAGTTCCTGCACCCTCTCTCTCTGGAGCGGAGCGGCTCACACGAAGCCTGCAGACAGACTGATTGGTCCTCTGTGTTCTGTGATTAGACTAGCTTCATTGTTAGCATTGGAACGCTCTCCACTCCTTGAGTCTCCTCTGGCGTTCATAGGCCTTCAACATTTAGCAGCTCACTATATGTACTCTGTAACAAATGGTATTTCCACATTCCTGACTTCAAAGTCAGTGAGTGCACTGATGGATTTCCCTTAACATGACCTGTCTATTGGACTTCCCCTTCGAACAGACTTTACACATGACGCATCCCAAATGGATGCCCTTTGGGCCCTGGTCAATAGACACGCACTACATAGGGAATAGGGTGCCATTTGGGACGCACATACAGACTTCTGTTTATTAACATTTCTTGTCTGTTCACAGGAAACCCTTGTCTTCTCCTGTGACTTTTCTTGCCTGCCTAACTAACTGAAGTGCCATTATTTGCAGAGAGCCAGAGTTATCCTTTTACGGGTTTCTTTTCCCTCTGTCTGCATCTCACTTAGCTATACCATCGCTGGAGCGGCTGCAACATAAGCACTCAACAAGTACCTCCTCAACCAATGGTTGGGAGGGAGGAGCGCCCGGCTCAAGAACCCCTCTCCTTTCCTACAGTACTTCTCCTCCCCCTCTATCCACCTCTCTCTGCACATGCCAGTGCCCGTCTCCCCGCTCCTCTCCCTCTCTCCAACTCTCTCCTCGCCCCACACCCAGCGCGGCACATGGCAGTGCCTCTCTCTGCCTGTTCATGCTGAGATAGACTGACAGACTGACAGACAGGCTGTGGAACAAAGAGGCCCTGATGTCTTCCAGGGGAGATTATAAAACACAAGTCAAATTGTATTAAACCTCCCCAAGTGTTAGCGAGTGAGGCAGCGCCAAGCATGGACAGCTCTTCACACCGCAGTTTCAAAATAATAATTACGCTGTGAGAGACTGAGGTAGTGAGGAGGGAAGGATGGAGGAAGGGAGGGAGAGGGGAGGAGAAAAGTGAGTGAAGATCTGTGTTTTTGCATGCTGAATGACTTTGAAATAGTAGAACCAGCTGGTATCTCCAGGGACCTCATTTATTATAAACCTTACATAAGGACAAAATAGACCCCAAAATGTGCACCGGTTTTCACGCAGAAGTTGGCATTTATAGGAAATTAACTTGACATGAGAATGTGCTCACCTCCTCGCTAACTTCAGACCATGCCTACACACATCTGCTAGTGGTTGAAATATTGTATTGCAAGCTGGCAAGTATTTTGTGCAAATTTGGGATGTGATGAAAAGCTTATTCATAAAAAATAAAAAACTAGAAAACATATTAACAAGAATGCAGACATGTGCAGTTAGTGAGCAGAGTGAAAATGTGTATATTTCATTTGAATTTCATAACCGTAATACATTCCTCACCTTTTCTGGCCATGATGGCTTCACATTCCCAAAGGAGCCATAATACAATTTATCATGTGAATCTGTCATTTAATTGGACCTATTAGCCTAGTAAACATACTGAAGAAAAATATAAACGCAACATGTAAAGTATTGATCCCATGAAGAGCTGAATTGAAAGATCTCAAAAATGTTCCCATATGAGCATTTCTACATTTGCCAAGATAATCCATCCACCCGCAGACCACGTGTAACCACGCCAGCCCAGGACCTCCACATCCGGCTTCTTCACCTGCGGGATCATCTGAGGCCAGCCACCCGGGCAGCTGATGAGACTGTGGGTTTGCACAACCGAAGAATTTCTGCAGAAACAGTCAGACACCGTCTCAGGGAAGCTCGTCTGCGTGTTCGTCCTCTTCACCAGGGTCTTGACCTTCGGCATGATAACCGACTACAGTGGGCAAATGCTCACCTTCGACGGCCACTGGCACGCTGGAGAAGTGTGCTCTTCACGGATGATTCCTGGTTTCAACTGTACCGGCAGATGGCAGACAGCATGCATGGCGTTGTGTGGGCGTGCGGTTTGCTGATGTCAACATTGTGAACAGAGTGCCCCATGGTGGGGTTATGGTATGGGCAGAACAACGAACACAATTGCATTTTATTGATGGCAATTTGAATGCACAGAGATACCGTGACGAGATCCTGAGGCCCATTGTCGTGCCATTCATCACGGCCCCACGTCGGAAGGATTTGTACACAATTCCTGAAAGCTGAAAATGTACCATTTCTTCTATGGCCTCCATACTTACCAGACATGTCACCCGTTGAGCATGTTTGGGATGCTCTGGATCGACGTGTAGTACAGGGTGTTCCTGTTCATGGCCATATCCTGCTATTTCGCACAGCCAATTTAGAGGAGTGGGACAATATTCCACGGGCCACAATCAACAGCCTGATCAACTCTATGTGAAGGAGATGTTGTGCTGCATGAGGCAAATGGTCACACCAGATACGGACTGGTTTTCTGATCCACGCACCTACCTTTTTATTTCAACATATCTGTGACCAACAGATGCGTATCTGTATTCCCAGTCATGTGGAATCCAGAGATGAATTTATTTCAATTGACTGATTTCCTATGAACTCTGCTGATTTAACCGGTGAGAAATGGCTGGCTAGTTAGCGGGGTGCGCGCTAATAGTGTTTCAGTCGGTGACGTCACTCGCTCTGAGACCTTGAAGTAGTCCTTCCCCTTGCTCTGCAAGGCCTCGGCTTTTGTTGAGCGATGTGTAACGGTGCATCGTGGGTGACTGTTGTTGATGTGTACAGAGGGTCTCTGGTTCACGCCCAAGTAGGGGTGAGGAGAGGGACGGAAGCTATACTGTTACACTGACAGGTCCACAATACAATTGTTTTCTCTTTCAGAAACTTTTCCAGATAAATGACTGCTAAAGATTAAACACAGTCTATTTACAATAGACCCCTAGCATATGTCAAATATTCAAATATTTGGAAGTATGGGTAAGCTACAGTATTGCTGTGCAATAGGAAAACAACATTATTTCCTATACCAAGACAGGACATAAAAATCCAAGAATCTAATGAAAGACAAACCATTCGTAGTTTGCATGCCAGTAGTTCCCATTTCTGCAGCAAATAAAGGGTGTTATTGTCACCCTAAAAGACATATGGTGTTTTCCAGGCTGCTCTTTCACACTCACACAGTTTTAGGACATAACTGATTTATAATGGGAAACATTCCTATGGCCTGTGCCAATTTTAGAAATCTCAATATTTTTGGTGTGCAGACCTTTCAGAAATGGCACACGCAGACATTTTGTGTGAAATTTCGGCAATGGTTATAAATGAGGGCCCCAGGTGAGAGGGGGGGGGGGGTGAGAGGCAACAGGGATGGCAGAGTGGTACTTGGTCAAATGAAGGATACCAGCTGAGCTCAGGGATACCAGCTGAGCTCAGGGATACCAGCTGAGCTCAGGGATACTAGCTGAGCTGGTAAATAGGTGTGGTTGGAGACAACCTGTCTGACCTCAGATGAACCAATCAGGAGGCAGGATACAGGACATTCCCCAACAATGGTTACGAGAACTGTCCAACATTTGTGAAGTCCAATATCACTTTGTACAGTTGTTTTGAGGGTTTCCTCTTCACCTCAAAACAACTAAATGACAAACTTTTAAGACTAAATAATTGGATTTGTTCACAGTAACATGTTTACCGCAAACATGATAACAATGTTGCTTGTAGTATCATGCTGATATGTTCATACTGTCTGTTAGGCCCCACAATGCATTTACATTTATACAGGTTGACATTTTTACATTTTGGTCATTTAGCAGATGCTCTTATCCAGAGCGACTTACAGGAACAATTAGAGTTAAGTGCCTTGCTCAAGGGCACATTGACAGTTTTTTCACCTAGTCAGCTTAGGGATTCAAAACAATGACCTTTCAGTGACCCAACACTCTTAACAGCTGGACTACCTGCTGATGTCATGGGAAACCTGGTCAGATAAAAGCTTGGTCAGCTTTTTCATTCTATTTTTACATTAAATGACAGCTTGTGGATTTCAAATACATTTCTGGTGATGACAGTGTGGACATCAATCATTTGAAATGGCTGGAAACGTTCAACTTTATGGTGATGCGATTTTCTAAAAGATATGTTTTGAGGTTTGACAGTGCTAGTTCAAAAAAAAAAATCAAATTCAAAACCACTTGTGAAAGTGGTACAGGATTTAGCGGAGGTATTGGTGGGGTTTTGCCAGTGCCACCAAAAAGCAAAATAAACAACAATTGGTTTTAATACATACAGATTCAAAGTCGTTCCATTCCATAAATCTATGTATTCATGACTCTTGTTTTACTTCTATATTTGACAAGCAACCAGCTGCTCCAAAGAAAGCGTTGGCACCAACAACTTGAAATACCACAATTACAGGTTTGCATCCATAAGAAGCCCAAGCAATGATATTCATTGTTACAGAGAAACTGTTTCAACAGTATCTGGTTGTGTTTTTCTTACAGTGAGACTAGTTTAGTGTAGATATAATGGACTTTATTGCTTTTGTATTTCATAGTTGCCCTTGATTTCCCTTCATCGCCATTGGTTCACAATGTTTTGATTCATGGGCAGTATCTGATTGGGTCTTAATCTACATTTACATTTAATTAATTAATCTAGAGGTTTGATTGCCTTTGGCTGGAGTTCTTAATTCTTTACCGATGTAGCTATTATTTTGAGAAAACAAAGGTCATATAGATATCGAGGTATTTCCGATTCACTGACGTTGACCCATTTGTATTACGGTCATATCAAACCATTTGAAAATATTTCCCGAAGCAGCACCCGTGAATCGCATCACACACAGCCCATTAATAATGAGATGCTCCTCAGCCTGGGTTTGTCAGTGAAGTCAAATTAAGTGCAGTTTTCTTTGGCACCTCCTGTCTGTCTGCCTCACCTATCAGTCCGTCCTCACTGAACCAAGAACCAGAAGCACTTATGTATTTTCCATGTTGGTGGGAATCCACAGTAACTCATCTATAATACTGCCTGTCCAAACTGTCAATAAACTGGGTGATTATTTATAATGACCCAAATCCTGTTTATACCCCGTTTATATCTAATGATAAAATCAAGCTGCTATGGGGGTGAGGTAGTACAATATAAAATAAATAACCCTATTTGCAGTGCCCTTGGGCACGGTACTCTAGGCCCACTCTAAATTGTTCCCTGGAAAAAATTATAAGACAAGTCACCAAGTCTCTTGTTCATCATACAGTTAGTCACTCAGACCTGAATCTCTCTCAGAGCAACATTTGCCCCCGCTAAACTCCCTGTCCCTACAAGACTCAGCAGATTATAGAAGGTCTACGGCTTTAAAACAGGAGTATACGGTGATACAATGTTCTCCTCTTGTTAGAACTGTTTTGGCTATTTTTACTATTTTCTATTTTGGAAAGGTCATATATCTGAAATGTGTGTGACAGACCTTGCACTTGCTCATTATTGTGACCAGTGTCACCTCATTCCTTGCCTGGCCTGTCCTATGGGCTTGCGTCCCAAACGGCACCCTATTCCCTATGGGCTCTGGTCAAAAGTAGTGCAATATATAGGGAATAGGTTTCCATTTGCGCTGCAACCCGAGTTAAGTTAACCACGTCCGTGAACTGTGCTGAACTGCACTTGACATGAAGCCTGCAATAATAAGAGTTCTCTGGACTGTGTGAGTGTGTCTGGGAGGAAGACTAGAGCAGAGATATGATATTATACTACCTCAACAGGAGGAAGACTAGAGCAGGAGATATGATATTATACTACCTCAACAGGAGGAAGACTAGAGCAGGAGATATGATATTATACTACCTCAACAGGAGGAAGACTAGAGCAGGAGATATGATATTATACTACCTCAACAGGAGGAAGACTAGAGCAGGAGATATGATATTATACTGCCTCAACAGGAGGAAGACTAGAGCAGGAGATATGATATTATACTACCTCAACAGGAGGAAGACTAGAGCAGGAGATATGATATTATACTACCTCAACAGGAGGAAGACTAGAGCAGGAGATATGATATTATACTACCTCAACAGGAGGAAGACTAGAGCAGAATATATGATATTATACTACCTCAACAGGAGGAAGACTAGAGCAGGAGATATGATATTAAACTACCTCAACAGGAGGAAGACTAGAGCAGGAGATATGATATTATACTACCTCAACAGGAGGAAGACTAGAGCAGGAGATATGATATTATACTACCTCAACAGGAGGAAGACTAGAGCAGGAGATATGATATTATACTACCTCAACAGGAGGAAGACTAGAGCAGGAGATATGATATTATACTACCTCAACAGGAGGAAGACTAGAGCAGGAGATATGATATTATACTGCCTCAACAGGAGGAAGACTAGAGCAGAATATATGATATTATACTACCTCAACAGGAGGAAGACTAGAGCAGAATATATGATATTATACTACCTCAACAGGAGGAAGACTAGAGCAGGAGATATGATATTATACTACCTCAACAGGAGGAAGACTAGAGCAGGAGATATGATATTATACTACCTCAACAGGAGGAAGACTAGAGCAGGAGATATGATATCAAACTACCTCAACAGGAGGAAGACTAGAGCAGGAGATATGATATTATACTGCCTCAACAGGAGGAAGACTAGAGCAGGAGATATGATATTATACTACCTCAACAGGAGGAAGACTAGAGCAGGAGATATGATATTATACTACCTCAACAGGAGGAAGACTAGAGCAGAATATATGATATTATACTGCCTCAACAGGAGGATGACTAGAGCAGGAGATATGATATTATACTGCCTCAACAGGAGGAAGACTAGAGCAGGAGATATGATATTATACTACCTCAACAGGAGGAAGACTAGAGCAGGAGATATGATATTATACTACCTCAACAGGAGAGACTAGAGCAGGAGATATGATATTATACTACCTCAACAGGAGGACTAGACAGGAGATATGATATTATACTACCTCAACAGGAGGAAGAGAGCAGGAGATATGATATTATACTACCTCAACAGACTAGAGCAGGAGATATGATATTATACTACCTCAACAGGAGGAAGACTAGAGCAGAATATATGATATTATACTACCTCAACAGGAGGAGAAGACTAGAGCAGGAGATATGATATTATACTACCTCAACAGGAGGACGACTAGAGCAGGAGATATGATATTATACTACCTCAACAGGAGGAAGACTAGAGCAGGAGATATGATATTATACTACCTCAACAGGAGGAAGACTAGAGCAGGAGATATGATATTATACTACCTCAACAGGAGGAAGACTAGAGCAGGAGATATGATATTATACTACCTCAACAGGAGGAAGACTAGAGCAGGAGATAGATATGATATTATACTACCTCAACAGGAGGAAGACTAGAGCAGGAGATATGATATTATACTACCTCAACAGGAGGAAGACTAGAGCAGGAGATATGATATTATACTACCTCAACAGGAGGAAGACTAGAGCAGGAGATATGATATTATACTACCTCAACAGGAGGAAGACTAGAGCAGGAGATATGATATTATACTGCCTCAACAGGAGGACGACTAGAGCAGGAGATATGATATTATACTGCCTCAACAGGAGGAAGACTAGAGCAGGAGATATGATATTATACTGCCTCAACAGGAGGAAGACTAGAGCAGGAGATATGATATTATACTACCTCAACAGGAGGAAGACTAGAGCAGGAGATATGATATTATACTGCCTCAACAGACTAGAGCAGGAGAAGACTAGAGCAGGAGATATGATATTATACTGCCTCAACAGGAGGAAGACTAGAGCAGAATATATGATATTATACTACCTCAACAGGAGGAAGACTAGAGCAGGAGATATGATATTATACTACCTCAACAGGAGGAAGACTAGAGCAGGAGATATGATATTATACTACCTCAACAGGAGGAAGACTAGAGCAGGAGATATGATATTATACTACCTCAACAGGAGGAAGACTAGAGCAGGAGATATGATATTATACTACCTCAACAGGAGGAAGACTAGAGCAGGAGATATGATATCAAACTACCTCAACAGGAGGAAGACTAGAGCAGGAGATATGATATCAAACTACCTCAACAGGAGGAAGACTAGAGCAGGAGATATGATATTATACTACCTCAACAGGAGGAAGACTAGAGCAGGAGATATGATATTATACTACCTCAACAGGAGGAAGACTAGAGCAGGAGATATGATATTATACTACCTCAACAGGAGGAAGACTAGAGCAGGAGATATGATATTATACTGCCTCAACAGGAGGAAGACTAGAGCAGGAGATATGATATTATACTGCCTCAACAGGAGGAAGACTAGAGCAGGAGATATGATATTATACTGCCTCAGACAGGAGGAAGACTGCCTAGGAAGACTAGAGCAGGAGATATGATATTATACTGCCTCAACAGGAGGAAGACTAGAGCAGGAGATATGATATTATACTGCCTCAACAGGAGGAAGACTAGAGCAGGAGATATGATATTATACTGCCTCAACAGGAGGAAGACTAGAGCAGAATATATGATATTATACTACCTCAACAGGAGGAAGACTAGAGCAGGAGATATGATATTATACTGCCTCAACAAGAGGAAGACTAGAGCAGAATATATGATATTATACTACCTCAACAGGAGGAAGACTAGAGCAGGATATATGGTGTTATACCTTCTGAACAGGAGGAGTAACAGTAGTCCATACTCTTCATCACTTGTTTCATTTCAGTGTTAATGGTTTGAGTATGGAGTACACTGTAGACGGATGTAATCATGATAGCAATGTACCTGGCACACAATACCT
>NC_060184.1:56490239-56513843 GCF_021184085.1 Oncorhynchus gorbuscha
GCCGGAGCATTTCTCAAATTGGGGTCATTGGGGCCGGGCCCCAGGACGAAGAGGACTGTTTGGAGGGGCTGGTGAGGCACTGTCCACCCCCGGTGTCTCTGCCCCCACAGCCCACTGTGTTGAAGTCAGGCCTCGTAAACTGGGGGAGATGGCCCATGCCTTGTATCACATCTCCTTAATGAAAAGACTGGGAGCTGATGATTTATTAACTGACTTTAGTCCCACATTAAACTACACGTGTGGCAGTGGAACAGGGACCACCCCTCATATGTAGGGAGGGGTGTATGGTAGTTTCAGTATGTACAGCGATTGTAGCTTTATCATTCATGGTGAAAGGTCATTTAGCAAATGCTAAATGTAGATCTTTTTTAAAACATTTTATCCTAGTAGACAGTTAAAATAATGCATCTCTCATTGTAATTGGACCATTGATGATAGACAGTCACCTACCTTCTGGCACGGTCCGTTCCAACACAGTGAAGTTGGCAGAGAATCCCTCCTTGGCAATGGCACTGTCTGTGTTGATTATCAGGGCCAGGATGCCCGTATAAGAGATGATACGACCAGGGGTGTTCTGACCACAGTACCGCCCAATGTACGGACCAACTGGAGAGAGAGAGAAGGGGAAGGAGGGAGGGAGAGAGGGAGAGGGGGGAAAGGGGAGAGAGAGAGAGAGGGTGGGGAGATAGGGGGTAGAGAGGGAAAAAAGAGAGGGAAGGAGAGAAAGAGAGAGAGAGAGAGAGAGAGAGAGAGAGAGAGAGAGAGAGGGAGATTGTCAGTTACCAAGGTCACAGCTGAAGGTGGGAGTGTGTGTAAAGTTAGGAGTTAAGTCAGTATTTGCTTGCGCTAGGCCTGTCACATGGGTTTTCATACACAATAAACACATACACCCCCCAACGGAGGTGAGAGAACTAGTGTGTTGATGAAGCTATGAGCAGGACCTAAAATCTGGGGCTGTATTAGTGTAAGACCAGAGAGGGTTTTCACTAAGGCATGGAGAGAGAGAGAGAGAGAGAGAGAGAGAGAGAGAGAGAGAGAGAGAGAGAGAGAGAGAGAGAGAGAGAGAGAGAGAGAGAGAGAGAGAGAGAGAGAGAGAGAGAGAGAGAGAGAGAGAGAGAGAGAGAGAGAGAGAGAGAGAGAGGAAGAGGGACTCCTTGTTAAGACGAAACAAGGTCGAGGTTTACTGGTGAGGTAGGTATGTATGGTCTGGCCTGGTTTAGTGTTGAGGTTGGTATGTATGGTCTGGCCTGGTTTAGTGTTGAGGTTGGTATGTATGGTCTGGCCTGGTTTAGTGTTGAGGTTGGTATGTATGGTCTGGCCTGGTTTGTGTTGAGGTTGGTATGTATGGTCTTGGTTTAGTGAGGTTGGTATGTATGGTCTGGCCTGGTTTAGTGTTGAGGTTGGTATGTATGGTCTGGCCTGGTTTAGTGTTGAGGTTGGTATGTATGGTCTGGCCTGGTTTAGTTTGAGGTGGTATGTATGGTCTGGCCTGGTTTAGTGTTGAGGTTGGTATGTATGGTCTGGCCTGGTTTAGTGTTGAGGTGGTATGTATGGTCTGGCCTGGTTTAGTGTTGAGGTGGGTATGTATGGTCTGGCCTGGTTTAGTGTTGAGGTGGGTATGTATGGTCTGGCCTGGTTTAGTGTTGAGGTGGGTATGTATGGTCTGGCCTGGTTTAGTGTTGAGGTGGGTATGTATGGTCTGGCCTGGTTTAGTGTTGAGGTGGGTATGTATGTTCTGGCCTGGTTTAGTGTTGAGGTGGGTATGTATGGTCTGGCCTGGTTTAGTGTTGAGGTTGGTATGTATGGTCTGGCCTGGTTTTTGAGGTTGGTATGTATGTCTGGCCTGGTTTAGTGTTGAGGTTGGTATGTATGGTCTGGCCTGGTTTAGTGTTGAGGTTGGTATGTATGGTCTGGCCTGAGGTTATGTATGGTCTGGCCTGGTTTAGTGTTGAGGTTGGTATGTATGGTCTGGCCTGGTTTAGTGTTGAGGTTGGTATGTATGGTCTGGCCTGGTTTAGTGTTGAGGTGGGTATGTATGGTCTGGCCTGGTTTGGTTTATGTATGGTCTGGCCTGTTTAGGTTGGTATGTATGGTCTGGCCTGGTTTAGTGTTGAGGTGGGTATGTATGGTCTGGCCTGGTTTAGTGTTGAGGTGGGTAACGGTCTGGCCTGGTTTAGTGGTGAGGTGGGTATGTGGTCTGGCCTGGTTTAGTGTTGAGGTTGGTATGTATGGTCTGGCCTGGTTTAGTGTTGAGGTGGGTATGTATGGTCTGGCCTGGTTTGAGGTGGTGAGGTGGGTATGTATGGTCTGGCCTGGTTTAGTGTGGTGAGGTGGGTATGTATGGTCTGGCCTGGTTTAGTGTTGAGGTTGGTATGTATGGTCTGGCCTGGTTTAGTGTTGAGGTGGTATGTATGGTCTGGCCTGGTTTAGTGTTGAGGTTGGTATGTATGGTCTGGCCTGGTTTAGTGTTGAGGTGGGTATGTATGGTCTGGCCTGGTTTAGTGTTGAGGTGGGTAACGGTCTGGCCTGGTTTAGTGGTGAGGTGGGTATGTATGGTCTGGCCTGGTTTAGTGTTGAGGTTGGTATGTATGGTCTGGCCTGGTTTAGTGTTGAGGTGGGTATGTATGGTCTGGCCTGGTTTAGTGTTGAGGTGGGTATGTATGGTCTGGCCTGGTTTAAGGTCTGGCCTGGTTTAGTGGTGAGGTGGGTATGTATGGTCTGGCCTGGTTTAGTGTTGAGGTTGGTATGTATGGTCTGGCCTGGTTTAGTGTTGAGGTTGGTATGTATGGTCTGGCCTGGTTTAGTGGTGAGGTGGGTATGTACGTCTGGCCTGGTTTAGTGTTGAGGCGGGTATGAATGGTCTGGCCTGGTTTAGTGTTGAGGTTGGTATGTATGGTCTGGCCTGGTTTAGTGTTGAGGTGGGTAACGGTCTGGCCTGGTTTAGTGGTGAGGTGGGTATGTATGGTCTGGCCTGGTTTAGTGTTGAGGTTGGTATGTATGGTCTGGCCTGGTTTAGTGTTGAGGTTGGTATGTATGGTCTAGCCTGTTTTAGTGTTGAGGTGGGTATGTATGGTCTGGCCTGGTTTAGTGTTGAGGTTGGAATGTATGTTCTGGCCTGGTTTAGTGGTGAGGTGGGTATGTATGGTCTGGCCTGGTTTAGTGTTGAGGTTGGTATGTATGGTCTGGCCTGGTTTAGTGTTGAGGTGGGTATGTATGGTCTGGCCTGGTTTAGTGTTGAGGTGGGTAACGGTCTGGCCTGGTTTAGTGTTGAGGTGGGTATGTATGGTCTGGCCTGGTTTAGTGTTGAGGTGGGTAACGGTCTGGCCTGGTTTAGTGGTGAGGTGGGTATGTATGGTCTGGCCTGGTTTAGTGTTGAGGTGGGTATGTATGGTCTGGCCTGGTTTAGTGTTGAGGTTGGTATGTATGGTCTGGCCTGGTTTAGTGTTGAGGTGGGTAACGGTCTGGCCTGGTTTAGTGGTGAGGTGGGTATGTATGGTCTGGCCTGGTTTAGTGTTGAGGTGGGTATGTATGGTCTGGCCTGGTTTAGTGTTGAGGTGGGTATGTATGGTCTGGCCTGGTTTAGTGTTGAGGTTGGAATGTATGTTCTGGCCTGGTTTAGTGGTGAGGTGGGTATGTATGGTCTGGCCTGGTTGAGTGGTGAGGTGGGTATGTATGGTCTGGCCTGGTTTAGTGTTGAGGTTGGTATGTATGTTCTGGCCTGGTTTAGTGTTGAGGTGGGTATGTACGATCTGGCCACAGTGGAGAGAATTCTCAAAGACTGGTTTAGTGTTGAGGTTGGTATGTATGGTCTGGCCTGGTTTAGTGTTGAGGTTGGTATGTATGGTCTGGCCTGGTTTAGTGTTGAGGTTGGTATGTATGGTCTGGCCTGGTTTAGTGGTGAGGTGGGTATGTATGGTCTGGCCTGGTTTAGTGTTGAGGTTGGTATGTATGGTCTGGCCTGGTTTAGTGTTGAGGTGGGTACGTATGGTCTGGCCTGGTTTAGTGTTGAGGTGGGTATGTATGGTCTGGCCCGGTTTAGTGTTGAGGTGGGTATGTACGGTCTGGCCTGGTTTAGTGTTGAGGTGGGTATGTATGGCCTGGCTTGGTTTAGTGTGGAGGTGGGTATGGTCTGGCCTGGTTTAGTGTTGAGTTGGGTATGTATGGTCTGGCCTGGTTTAGTGTTGAGGTGGGTATGTACGGTCTGGCCACAGCGGAGAGAGTTCTCAAAGACTGGTTTAGTGTTGAGGTGGGTATGGTCTGGCTTGGTTTAGTTTTGAGGTGGGTATGGTCTGGCCTGGTTTAGTGTTGAGGTGGGTATGGTCTGGCCTGGTTTAGTGTTGAGGTGGGTATGGTCTTGTCTGGTTTAGTGTTGAGGTGGGTATGGTCGGCCTCAGTGGAAAGAGTTCTCAAAAGCCACTGAGAAAAAGAGGAAAGAAATGGAGAGAAAGGGAAAAAAGGGAATAAGAGAATATCAAAAGAAACTGAACACTTTAAATTAGTTTGTGACACATTGTGTGTGTGTGTGTGTGTTCCTCCGTCTAGATGTTAAGCAGGTCTGGAGGCCTGGTGCTTATCTCTGATTAGTAAGCCTGTGATCAGTGGTGAGTGAAGGTCAGGCTGCTGCCCTGCTCCCCTCTCAACCTATCACCTCCCCTCACTCTGACATGCCATGTACAACCAGGCCTTAAATCCAGACACACAGATGAAAGGGAGAGGGGGTTCACCAGGACAGGGTCTGATGGCTCAGATTCAGCATTATAACACAGAAGGGGGGGGGCGGGGGTATATGAACTGGGGTTTAGGGGGAAGAGCATTACTCCTCTACCATCCAGTGTAGGATGGCCCGGTGTGTGTGGTGGTGGTGGGGGGGGGCATCTCCTAAATGATCTGCATGACTCAACGGCACTATGAAAATGTTAAATGCTCTGTTGTGAACTCTGCATGTCTCTATGGTCCTGGTGGGAGGAGAGAGGAGGGGAGATGGGGGAGTAGGGAAGAGAAAGGGGGGAGAGGAGGAGGGAGGGAGGATGGGAAGAGTAGGGAAGAGAGAGGGGGAGAGAGGAGGAGAGAGGATGGGAGATGGGAAGAGTAGGGAAGAGAGAGGGGGAGAGAGGAGGAGAGAGGATGGGAGATGGGAAGAGTAGGGAAGAGAGAGGGGGAGAGAGGAGGAGAGAGGATGGGAGATGGGAAGAGTAGGGAAGAGAGAGTGGGGAGAGAGGAGGAGAGAGGATGGGAGATGGGAAGAGTAGGGAAGAGAGAGGGGGAGAGAGGAGGAGAGAGGATGGGAGATGGGAAGAGTAGGGAAGGGAGAGGGGGAGAAGAGAGGAGGGGAGATGGAGGGAGGGGGAGGAGTAAGGAAGAGAGAGTGGGGAGGAGAGAGGAGGGGAGACAGAGGGAGTGGGAGGGAGGAGTGGAGAAGAGAGGGGGAGGAGTGGAGAAGAGAGAAGGGGAGGAGAAAGGATGGGAGATGGAGGAGTGGAAAAAAAGGGGGAGGAGAGAGGAGGATAGATTGAGAGGGGGAGGAGAGAGGAGGGGAGATGGAGAGAGGGGAGAAGCAGGAAAGAGAGAGGGGGAGGAGAAAGGAGGGGAGATGGAGGGAGGGGGAGAAGTAGGGAAGAGAGAGGGGGAGGAGAGAGGAGGGGAGGTGGAGGGGAGGGAGGGAGGGGGGAGGAGTGTGCCTCCAGCCTTCTGTGCTAATGCACCACTGATCTAAAAGGCACCACAGGTACTGTGCCCAGCCCTCATCAGACAGGGCCTGACACACAGCACAGCCCCCAACCTCCCCCTACGTCTCCTCTGTCTCCTCCATGGCCTTCTGCCTCTACTGCCCCTCCCATGCTCCAGACCCTGCTGTCTCACACACCCAATTACTCTGGATGTGAGAAGTGTTACGTTGTTATTTACAGATTTTAGACCCCCAAACGACAAGAGAGAAGACATTGCTGTGGTTGGCTATATACTTTCTTTGTTTTCAATGGAAACATTATTTGCGCTCAGACAGGAATAAGAAACACTTGTTCTGAGAGTGTTAAATAAACGTTTCAGAATTTCATATTCAGAATAAACATGTGTTCCTGAGAGAGGGTAATTTCATGTCAACGTCTCTGTTGTTTATCAGAGATGTCAGTGTTGTTGATGCGTTTCACCGAGGGATTCAAATAGAAGTGCTAATTATGTGACATGGACTGAGCCCGCGAGGTCTTCACAGCCTGTTTAATCAACACGGTTCTTTTTGGAGAATTCATACACCTTCTATATCATACCTGAAGCAAGTCTGACACCGTTCAAAGCCATTTTAAACTCAGTGAGAAACAACAACTAAATCCCAACCTAAACAAAGAGTTTAGGTTGTTTCTGGACAGGGGAAAGTCCACTGCTGACTGGTCAACAGTAGGGTGGAGTACCACCCTTGTCTACATACCAGGCCTCCTCCCAACTGACAAGCATAAACAACTCCCCCAACACAATAGGTGACTGTATGGGAAGGAAGGGAGTACGGGAGATTATTTGAACGAGGACATGTTTGGCATTGAGCCATGATGACTAAGCTATGTGTCCAGTCCACATTCATCAGTCCTTTTCAGTGTGTTTATATTACCATAGTGTATAATACTAATGCTAACAAAGATACTATATCTGACCAGATATTTGACTGTGGCTCACCTCCAGGGAAGCCGTCCCAGATCTCTAGCCTATCGTATCGACAGAAGACCCCGGTGGGAGGAGTGGTGTCAGGCTCCAGCTCGAAGCTCTCGAACTCCAGGATGATCTCGGACATCTTGGGGGAGAAGATCATGAAGGTGCAGTCCAGGTTGTTGGGATACTTCTCCGGGAAACCGGGTGACTTTATCACCCCGCTGTTAGACGTGAAGTTCCTGGAACATTCCGGACCTGAGAGGAGGAGAGGCAAATAGAGATTTTGAATTGATATATCCGTTTATTAATCCAGGGCTTTGACATCTATTTTGCAACTGAGAAAGAAGGAAAGAAAGAAAGGTTGAAGAAAGGTTTAAGAGAAAGAGCGATAGAGGATGGAAAGAAGACAGAAATATGGAGGAATCACAAAGGGATACTTTAGAGTGTCTTGTTTTGTGGGTTGAGAAGCTCTGTGAGCCAGCTGGTGCTTTGAAGTGGTGCTTTATGGCACTGAGACCACCTTAACATGTTTGTCATTCATTCAATGGGCCGCCGACAGACCAAAGGCTGGAGAATATACACCACTCCTCCCTTCTCTCTCTCAACTTCTTATTCTCTTTCTGTCGTTGACTTCCCACTTCTGCATCCCTCAGTGTGTGTGTGTGTGTGTGTATGTGTGTGTGTGCATGCGTGTGTGCGTGTGTGTGTGTGTGTGTTGTGTGTGTGTGCATGCGTGTGTGCGTGTGTGTGTGTGTTGAATCTGCTGCTGCTGTAACATCTAGCCAGAGTGAGTATAAACATCATAGAAAAGCCTCAATCACCAGCATGGGGCGGAATGAACACGCACGCACGAACGCACACACACACACACACACACACACACACACACACACACACACACACACACACACACACACACACACACACACACACACACACACACACACACACACACACACACACACACACACACACACACACACACACACACACACCAGCCCCCTCATTACACGTCTGTGCGACATATGAGAAGTGTTTAGAGAAAATTACAGCCTCAGCGATGAGAGGCAAGGGGGGCCACACACACACACACACACACACACACACACACACACACACACACACACACACACACACACACACACACACACACACACACACACACACACACACACACACACACACACACACACACACACACACACACACACACACACTCATTTGCCAGTTTTTTGTTTTATACCAACAAGTCAAAACATTTACTCATGGCTCTGTGGAGAAAAGGCTTTCAGCTGATGAGGGAAGTGAGCAGATTTCACACATTCGTCATTTTACACAGCTTCATGGCCAGACAAGTATGATTTATTAACACTGCTTGAAGATTGGCAGGACAAATACCAAAAACTGCATAAAAACGATTTACTGGTATTCTAACTCAAGAGAGACCATTAGCCTGATGAACGGCACACCATCAGAGAAGACTAAACCATGGTTAACTCACGTTATCATTACAACCATTAGTCGTAGAACTGTGCAGTGGTTAATGTCACTTCCATGTTATTCTGACAACCTTTCCATGGGCGCAGGCTGATTGAGGCAGAAATTGTGGGGGAGCCATCACCATCACCATGTGTGGCTAGTTAGATAGAGCTCTGTACACCAGTGTAACAGCCCACGTAGCTTAAGTGAATGTGGCAAAGTTTCCCCCCCTGTTATTTAGTCATCTGCAGGCATCTCGCCAGGCCCCAAATTCAGGACCATCAGAACCCCTTCAATCTGTCTGACACACGTTGGAAATGAGAGGAGAGTGGCTTATGTCTTAGCTTTTTTGGGGGGAGGGGTCGAGGGCGGGCTGATGGGAAGAATAAGGCAAGGCAGGAACACCATTTCGGTTTGACTGTGATGCGAGTTGACATTTAGTGCTGCTCTGAAAGCTGCTGGTTTTCAAAACAGCGGGTCTTGCCATTAAATTTTCCTTTTGGAAAACCAAGAGAGACCAGAGAGCGATTCCAACTGCGCTAAAATATAATTCCCATAGATGTGGCTCTCCAGAACTCGGTTGGCCTCCACTTAAAGTCTGATCCTGGGGTCGGCTGAGTTGGGGGACGGAGGGAGGTTCAGGGGCCCACAGGTGTGTATGGAACATAACAGACCAGACAACCGGCTACTCCATGGAAAGAAGTCTCCGACAGCCCTTAAGTGCACTGGACCACAGTTCGCTGCAGAGTTCCTAGTGGATATACAATTGAAAAGAAAGAACAGCTCGATATGGCTTCCAGACTGAAGCTCTGTCTGAGAGGAGCTTTCCACTTTGGTCGCCGCTTTCTGTCGCTGTTGTCTCACATGATGTTTGACAAGTGTAGAATTGGTCCAAAAGAAAAGAATCCTTTCACACTGTGTGACTTTGCTCCCAATGCCTGTGTGAGGAGCGGAGAGGACGGCGCTGGCCACTCGCTAGGACTGCAGGGCTATCTTAGAGCAGGATCAAAGGACAGCCAGAGGGAGTGGGAGAGATGGAGCGCTAGGCTAGTGGGTAACAGGAGAGCACGTCTGTCTGTCTCCGCCACGTTCTCTCTGTGCGCCGTAATTCCATGTTATCGCCACCACCTCCTCCATCCAGATTCCATCCCTTTTATAGTTTCATTCAGCCACAGAGCAAAGAGGGACAGGGAAGGGCAAACTAGTGGCCGTTGTGTGTTTTTGTGTGGGTGTCTTGAAAAAGATGATGGGCGCAGAGAAAAAGATCAGAACGGAAAAAGATGGAATAAAGGAAAGGTCCATTCTCCCCTGAAGAGATAATCAGAAAACAGATTTCTCCTGGGTCTCATTTGATCTCGTTCTGCACGGAAGGTCATTCCTCAAAAGTTCCTCTCATCTCTAGCTACCTCTCTACCCACGGTGCTTTGTTTTTGCCTGATGGTATGCTACAGTTAAGCTATTTACTGTGTGCGTGTTTGTGTCTGTGTGTGGCCAGCTTCAGGAGGCAAATAATGTGGCATTGATAACCACACGTTAACCCACAACCCATTGTCTGTCTCTTTCTGGTTTTGCTCCTGTTGTTTGTGAATCGCATCGCCCCCTAAAGCCGTACCAAGATGCACAGGGCCTGTAAACACTCCAGAGCTTCTTCCTGAAAAACTCAAACTTCTCAGAGAGAGGCTCAGTCATATGCATCCCAATAGCACCCACTCTTTTACCTGCCAGGGCCCACCGCCACGCACGCACGCACGCACGCACGCACGCACGCACGCACGCACGCACGCACGCACACACACACACACACACACACACACACACACACACACACACACACACACACACACACACACACACACACACACACACACACACACACACACACACACACACACACACACAGCTACAAGTCACTTTAACTGAAAGAGATCAGACAGCATGCTGGAATTAAACAAACAGTATAATTTATGACGGGTGTTGAGACGAGCTGCAGCCTCAAAAACACAGTGTTATGACGGGTGTTGAGACGAGCTGCAGCCTCAAAAACACAGTGTTATGACGGGTGTTGAGACGAGCTGCAGCCTCAAAAACACAGTGTTATGACGGGTGTTGAGACGAGCTGCAGCCTCAAAAACACAGTGTTATGACGGGTGTTGAGACGAGCTGCAGCCTCAAAAACACAGTGGCTAGACCCCAAATGGCATCCTATTCCCTAAGGTCTAAAGTAGTGCACTATGTAGAGTTTATTTAACAGGTAAAAGTCACAACTTGTTAAATATATCTTTCACATCTTCTAACCTCAAGTCCCAAAGTGCTAAGGATTTACGTTTCGTGTCAAAATCTTCAACGTACCCAAATCTTTACGGACACATAGACCAATCATCAATCCCTATCCCAGTCTGTTGTCCCCACATGCATCAAGATGGCCACCATTGTTCCTGTTCCCAAGAAAGCTAGGGTAACTGAACTAAATGACTATCGCACCGTAGCATTTACTTCTGACATCATGAAGTGCTTTGAGAGACTAGTCATGGATCATATCACCTCCACCCTACCTGACACCCTAGACCCACTCCAATTTGCTTACCGCACCAATAGGTCCAGTGACGATGCAATCGCCATCACACTGCACACTGCCCTAACCCATCTGGACAAAAGGAATACCTATGTAAGAATGCTGAGGGGCCGCCCCCAGGTGGTGAAGGTAGCAAACAACATCTCCACCCCACTGATCCTCAACACTGGAGCCCCACAAGGATGCATTCTCAGCCCTCTCCTGTACTACCTGTTCACCCTTGACAGCGTGGCCATGCATGCTTCCAACTCAATCATCAAGTTTGCAGACGACACTACAGTGGTAGGCCTGATTACCAACACCGACGAGACGGCCTACAGGGAGGTGAGGGCCTTGGAGCGTGGTGTCAGGAAAATAACCTCTCACTCAATGTCAACAAAACAAAGGAGATGATCGTGGACTTCAGGAAACAGCAGAGGGAGCACCCACCTATCCACATCGACGGGACAGGACTGGAGAAGGTGGAAAGTTTTAAGTTCCTCTGCGTACACATCACGGACAAACTGAAATGGTCCACCCACACAGACAGTGTTTTGAAGAAGGCGAGTGATTAGTGATGCCTCTATGTAAACATGATTAAAGTGGCGTTATTTCAAATGACTAGTGATATCTTTATTAAGTCCGTTTATTTAAGTGGCCAGAGATTTGAGTCTGTATGTTGGCATCGCCACTCTATGTTAGTGATGGCAGTCTGAGGCTGAAGAAAGCTGTTTTTCAGGCTTTGATGCATCTGTACTTGTCATCTAAAACACTTCCTGTGACATCAAGGTGTCCTGGACTTTTACAGAAGCACTGGAGAATCGGTTGAGGGCGGTGCAATTTCCGTACCAGGCGGTGATACAGCCTGACAGGATGCTGAAGAAATTTGGCTTGTCATCTAAAACACTCACAAACTTTTACAGAAGCACCATCGCATCCTGTCAGGCTGTATCACCGCCTGGTACGGAAATTGCACCGCCCTCAACCGCAAGGTTCTCCAGAGGGTAGTGCGGTCTGCACAACGCAACACCGGATGCAAACTACCTGCCCTCCAGGACACCTACAGCACCTGATGTCACAGGAAGGCCAACAAGATCATAGAGGACATCAACCACCCAAGCCACTGCCAGTTCACCCCGCTATCATCCAGAAGGCGAGTTCAGTACAGATGCATCAAAGCTGGAACCGAGAGACTGAAAAACAGCTTCTATCTCAAGGCCATCAGACTGTTAAACAGCCATCACTAACATAGAGTGGCTGATGCCAACATACAGACTCAAATCTCTGGCCACTTAAATAAACGGACTTAATAAAGATATCACTAGTCATTTGAAATAACGCCACTTTAATCATGTTTACATAGAGGCATCACTAATCACTTTAAATTACACCACTTTAATAATGTTTACATATCCTACATGACTCATCTCATATGTATATACTGTATTCTACACCATCTACTACATCTTGCCTATGCCGTTCGGCCATCGCTCATCCATATATTTATATGTACATATTCTTAGTCATCCCTTTACATTTGTGTGTATTTGTGTGTATAAGGTTGTGAATTTGTTAGATTACTTGTTAGATTTCACGGCATAGTCAAAACTAGAAGCACAAGCATTTCGCTACACTCGCATTAACATCTGCTAACCAGGTGTATGTGATTTGATTTGAAATACGATTTCAACAGCCGACTTGGGGCCTCTTTCAACAAGCTTGTCCCCTCATACATTTTCCCTTAGGCTAGGTTTGTCTATTTAGCATTTCAAAATGTTTCTTTAGACAGTGAAAGGAGACTGCTGTAATGCCGTGTGGCTAATCATTGGTTAACACGGCGACATGGCACATGCCTTTAAACATGACTGCCTCTCTCTCCTTCCTTCCCTGCCTGGTCAGGATTATTATGGACCGGGGCCTTAATGTCCGGAGGTGCTGTTCTAAGTCTGCTGAGCAAATCCCTGCTGCATATTCTCCATGTGTCGATCTGGTTGATAATTAGCCCAGTCCGCCTAGTAACTAGCTACTTCTGGGTGGATGTTTCCTCGCCTGTAGCTACACTGATAGAAGGGTTAAAGGGCAGTGGACAATTACTCTTTGGACACGTAATCAAATGTTAACCTGAAGCTACAGCTGGGGGTGTGTGTCATTCATTCAAACAAAAACGCACACGCACACTCTCTCTTTTTTTGACGCACTGACAGGCATTTAGCATGTCAACATGCTTATGACAT
The DNA here is from genome assembly GCF_021184085.1 of Oncorhynchus gorbuscha. Lineage (NCBI taxonomy): Eukaryota > Metazoa > Chordata > Actinopteri > Salmoniformes > Salmonidae > Oncorhynchus > Oncorhynchus gorbuscha. Next base: position 56,503,140 of record NC_060184.1, read on the forward strand.
TATTTCCTACTATGTTGACAGTGAGGGATGAGACAGAGCACCAATGAGGGGCCTTAAGCATGAAGAGAGCGTTTGAGTCTAAAGTTTCTATGGGGTGTGTGCCAGTGCAAGATGTGACCTGTGCCTATGAGAGCGCTCACGAGATGAAAGCTGAACGGTCCACGTGCCCTGCATCAGTCTCCCCCTCTCCCTCACCTCTCCTCGTTCCCTCCTTCTCTCCTGGGAGTTGACACAGGTGTCCTGGTAAAAAGCACTCGCAGAGCAGGAGCATGATAAACGGCTCTGGGGAATGATGGGGCCTTTTCACTTAAAGGCAGGGCAGATAACCTCCCTCATCCCCTCCTCTCCCCTCCTTCCCATTCCCCTTTTCTCCACTCTTCAAATTCCATCACAGTGAGCAGCATCAGGGAGCGGGGGAGGAGGGATGGAGGGAGGAACAGTGGCATGATCCCTGCCTCTCTCCCCCTCTCTCTCCCCCTCTCTCTCTTTCTCTCTCTTTGCCCACTTCAATGGGCCCGGCGCCAGGCTTGATGTGGCTCTGAGAGTTACAAATTGCAGAGCTGTTAACCAGAAGCATATGGCTTCTTTCAGAAGGAGAGGGACCTTTTCTGAGACACTTGAGGAAGACTTTAAGTGAGACAAGATGACAGGATAAACATAAAGGCTTCTAGTCAGGAAGGATGGCCTGTTTGTCTGCTGAAATCTGGCCCGGACCATTTGGCCTAAACGGGTGGTGGTGGGAACTTGGAGGAGTTAGCTGTGTCTTAGTTTCGGTGACCCTAGTGCACTTAATCAATAGACATAATAATAGACATAATAATAGACATAATAACATAACATAATCTGGACTTCTCTCTCTCTCTCTCTCTCTCTCTCTCTCTCTCTCTCTCTCTCTCTCTCTCTCTCTCTCTCTCTCTCTCTCTCTCTCTCTCTCTCTCTCTCTCTCTCTCTCTCTCTCTCTCTCTCTCTCTCTCTCTCTCTCTCTCTCTCTCTCTCTCTCTCTCTCTCTCTCTGTGGAGCGAGGCTGACAATTTACTGCCCATAAAATAAATAGCCCGGGCTAATTAAGATCCCTTGATTGAAAAACCAGTGTGTGTGTGTGTGAGAGATGTGGAGGACTACAAACAACCTGTCCCCCCCCCCCCAATTATACATTCCTCTGCTCTGTTGACTGCACTGCTGATGAAAGCCAGGGCTGCGCTCCAGGTTCCTCACAGAGAGTCTAGGTGTCTATGCAGGTGTATGTACCCTGTTTCTCATCTGACCTTGACCCCTCGTTTACCTCTGAAAGAACACAGCCCCCATTGCCTGAAGCTGCCCTCTAGTACTGTACAGATACTGCAATATTCCTCAATTCAGGCTAATTAAGATGCACGGCATTCCTTGCATTACTTCCCCAACGCTATCTCAACATCTGTGTATCATGAAGTTGACATGTGTTGGCCAACACAGATCTGCTGACGCTTATCTGGCTAATACCACCCCGGTGTTGATACGCTTACCTAATCAACGAGCTGGCTGCTCTCTAAAGCAAAGGATGGAGGCTAATGGTCCGTTCCAAATGGAGCAAAGCCCTATTGGCCCTTTTCAAAGGTAGTGCACTAAATAGGGAATAGGGTGCAATATGGGACGGAACATAAGCCTCCATCCTTTGGTTTAGAGAGCAGCCAGCTCGTTGATTAGCTAAGCGTATCAACACCGGGGTGGTATTAGCCAGATAGCCATTACAAAATCTGCTGATGCTAACACATGTAAACTTTTATTTATTAGGATCCCCATTAGCCGACACAAATGGCGACAGCAAGTCTTACTAGAGTCCGACACATTTGGTTTAATTGATCTCAGAGCCACCGCCTTGGTGGCAACCGGCTCTGCTGTAGTCAAAACACAACGCTGGTTTCAAAGCTAAACAAGCTTCTGTTGCCTGGCTGCCACAGAAGAACCGGCCCGGTCCTGACGGCACAACCATGATGCCAGCTTTACAGGGGAAGGTCCTGGAGAAAAACATCCCACCAAGACTACAGCATCCTGGGTAGGCTCCAGTATGCTCCAATAGGACATATTCCCCTCTCAGTGAAAACACATCTGGATATCAATATGATATATTTATCCATATCGCAACACCCTGCATTCAGCACTTCTTCCCCCCATCCCTCGTAGCCCAGGGGCCCTAACCCAGCTCGTTTCTAATCAGTCCTTTTAATGGATGAGACTGGGAAACACCTCCTCAGAGGAATGTGGTGTGTACAATTGAACTGCCTCATCAACAGGGAATGCTGCACTTCACAGAAGTGTGGGGAGATGTGTGTGAGGCAGCTGGCGTGTGGGCGCATTAACATCAGATCAAAGGGACACACGCGCACGGATACACACACATACCCTACCCCTACACACACACACTTCAGAGATTAAAAAGAGGGCCCTGTCAGGGCTTCCATCTTCTCTGAGTGTCTGGGTCATCCCATAGACTGGCTGAGGGTTAATTAATCAGAGTGGAGTCTGCTCTCTGTTGCACCTGTCTGTGTCCTCCCTCTCTCCCAGTTACTCAATGGAAATCCTTTCCCCAGCCCTCCATAAACACAGGAAGACAAGGCAACAACAGGAAGCTCTGCCTCTTGTGTGGTCTTCAGATAAGGAGGAAGAACATCCCATGGTAGTATTGGTGAAAACAAGACGGAGATTGTATTGTTGAGGAAGGAACTTCTTCGGGGTTTTTTGACGACAGCTGAATATTTGAATTTAGCCTATCAGAAACAGGAAACCATTGATGACTCACCCTCTCCACTTAACCATGATGATGTGGAGTCACGTAAACCGAGGAAGAGGACATTTCTCAGTCTGGATGAACAAGAATCATCATATGTCTATGACTACAGTGCGTCTCAGAAGTACTGCAAGAAACATTCAGTTGCTACAGATTGTTTATGGAGAATATTTGTGTTGGTATTTATTAAGGTTCCCGATTAGCTGCTGCCAATTAAGGCAGTTATATACACATGGTGAACATTAGTAATCTGTTTGTGTGGAGACATATTGTTTAGCATATGTAATACCTTGATGCATTAAAGCAGCAGGACTAAATGACAAACAAACCAGGAAACGAGTAGAAACATCCTCTTTATGCTAATTATACTCGTGATTAGACGTCTCGGCCTCCTATGTATCATCCCTCTTCTCCAAAGTGACGTCCCGAGCTGTGTGTGTGTGTGTGTGTGTGTGTGTGTGTGTGTGTGTGTGTGTGTGTGTGTGTGTGTGTGTGTGTGTGTGTGTGTGTGTGTGTGTGTGTGTGTGTGTGTGTGTGTGTGTGTGTGTGTGTGTGTGTGTGTGTGTGTGTGCGCGTGATGAGATTTTGTGATCGCGTGTGTGTGTGTTTTTCATTCACTTGGTCTCCTCTCACCTGTTTTGAAGACCTCATAGCGGATGGAGAAGCCTGCTCCATGGGTCTCGTAGTCGGACACAAACTTGATGTAGAGCTGGTTCCCAGAAGACACCACGGGTGACGGGGCGATCTTCCCACAGTACTTCCCCACCAGCTGACCATTCTCATCCACGCCGTCACGCACCTCCACATAGTCATACCTGGACAAAGGAAAAAGAAGAATCTGTCACATGTTGTATTGGGTAGGTATAATACACACACACACACATACACACAACTAGTTGGAAATGATGGACCAACAACCAAGTTTATGTTTTGATAGTTGCTCCTCCCTAATGCAGAGAAAACATGCTGCAGTAGTAATGAGATCGACAGGATAAACCCAGGAACATATTCTCTCCACATGGCACAGCTCCACGTTGTTAGATAATGCAGACACTGCAGAGATTCTAGAACAATGACTCCCAGCTGTACTAAGTCTAGGTTTACATAACGCTGTTCTGGTGAAGCTGAGAGTGTGTGTTAGGGCTGGTCTTCTCCCTGGTAAAGGGACAGATGCCTAAAGAGAGAAGTGTGTGCGGGATTATATTTATTATATCTGTGGTGTGCGTGTGTGTGTGTGTGTGTGTGTGTGTGTGTGTGTGTGTGTGTGTGTGTGTGTGTGTGTGTGTGTGTGTGTGTGTGTGTGTGTGTGTGTGTGTGTGTGTGTGTGTGTGTGTGTGTGTGTGTGTGTGTGTGTGTGTGTGTGTGTGTGTGTGTGTGTGTGTGTGTGTGTGTGTGTGTGTTATACTCCTCGAAGGTACAGTGAGACCATCAGACACAGGTGAAAATGCCATCAGGCGGCAGCCACGTGCGCATGCTCCAAAGCCTACTAAAATGGCATTTCAGACGCAGGGCTATTGACGTGAGGAACTGGCTAATTGAGTCAGCATGAAGCTTTAAGACCAGGGAGGAAAGCGCCTTCCGAATACGAATGGGTAGCAACGGGAGCCAGGCCACACACACACATTGTGTGTGAATAACAGAAGATGGAGTGAGTCAAGGCAATCTGAATCTGAGCAATGGGTGGTCTGAATGAACACAGCCTAAGGTGATCTAGACTGATAAACAAAGTGTGTGTGTGTGTGTGTGTGTGTGTGTGTGTGTGTGTGTGTGTGTGTGTGTGTGTGTGTGTGTGTGTGTGTGTGTGTGTGTGTGTGTGTGTGTGTGTGTGTGTGTGTGTGTGTGTGTGTGTGTGTGTGTGTGTGTGTGTGTGTGTGTGTGTGTTTATGCCTATGCGTGTATGCATGTGCTGGATAGATACATACTCCATGCTTTGTTTTCATTGTGATTGACAGACAGAGTGCAGTAAGGGGAGCTGTGTGGGTTCAGGTTACCATGGTATTTAATCACCCATAACGCCCATTCCCAATGAATTCAGCTCGGTGGGGCACTTATCTAATGTATTCCTGCTCAAACCTCATGACCTGCTGTCTTCTCCCTCCAATCCTCCTTCTCATTACTGTCAACCATTAAAAACACATAACCTAGACCCAGCTACTTTGTGCATCCGTACACCCACCGCTAGCTGGCGCAACCGCGCACCCCCGCACACTTTGCTAAAATATGTGCCTCCTAGGCTCTAGAAAGAGTCTGCTTTCTCCGTTTGGCTACACCCCGATCTCCAAATGACTGTCAATACACTTTCACTTCAACAAGTGAAGGTAGGTCAATTCACTAAATGCTTATGGTATTTGCACAATAGATGACTCAGGCTACGCTCTGAGTGATGGATTGGAATAGGGGGCTATCCCTCGGGTGGAAGGAGACAAGTATCCACATGATCCACCCTCCACCCCCCTCAAATGGTTTCTTTCGCCTGCTTTGAATTACACTTAAATGGGGGGTATTTGGGAAATGTTAAGGAAGGCGCCACGGGCGACACAGGAGAGGGGGGGGGGGGCACACACTGGATCATTAGAAAGTGCTTATGGCAACCTGCAGCTTATCAAGATATGATCTCAGAAAGAGGTCATATCTACTGTAAGCCATATGTTTCTGTGGTGGGGTGTACAGCTTTGTTCAGTATCCCCTTCTGCAATATTGGGCTCTCCTCTCTCTGCAGACTGAGTCGGACCTTTCCATTCCACAGCTCACAGCACAGAGGGCATCAATCTGTTCTGTTGTGTTCTGTCTATAATTCACCTCTCTTACTCTGGTACATCATCGGAAGCCTCAGAAGACCTCATAAAGACGGCGCAGTGGGAGAGAGGATGTAGACGGAGGGATGGAGAGACAGAGGAGTCGAATGAACGAGGGAATGTAGGATAACGCGCCCTGGGGGCTTTCTGTCTGCTTACAAGGCAACACAAAAAGAGTTCTTCATTGCTTCAACAATGTCCGGCCCTGGGCCTTCTGTTAGCCGGGTGGTTGTGTTTCAGCAGGTCTATAGGCACCGCTATGATCTGATCTGAGAGCAGTGGTTCTGTGGCCTAGCCCAAGCTGTTGTCATCTGGAAGTCATTATAGGATCGTTTGCAAGGCTGGACAACGCAAAGCCTCAGAACAACTTTCGATTGACAGACATATTAACCTTGTACTGCAATGGGTTAAATCAGGGTCACACAGAGTGATTCTTGGTAGTCTTATACAAATCTACCTTGAAACAAAAGTATACACCTCACACACATGGTTATGGGCTTAAACATGTACCATGTCAGATATAGAGTTGAGTTTGCATCCTAATATTACACTTTATATACATCACAGAAGACTGAAATATAACAAAACAGTTTGACATAGAAACACTGCATTTTCAGTGTGTTAAAAAAAAAATCTTTATGAAATTATGTGTGTTTGTGTGTGTGTGTTTGGGAGCCCTCTGAAGTGAGGGAGGTCCATTAACAACAACCATAATGCCTGACCCAAAGACCCCCGACCAGACAGACGCCCTTAGAAGGGAATACCGTTCTCATCCAAACGCAGAGGCGATGGCCTACTTTTTAAGCTTGGCCTGTCCTCCAGCTGCCCTCGATTCACCATTTCATTTAAAACTCTCCTCAGGCTCCATAAAGTTCAATTTGGACCCCCCCCCCCACCAACAGAGACAGTATGATAATTTGTTACGTTACATGTTGTCCTTTTCCCTTATAGACAGTAGGATCCAGCTGAATCATGCCCCAGCTATAACATTTCATTAATCTGTCTGCTCCACTCCAGCCTGGATGTGCCTCCCACAACACTAACAGTGAAAATGGTCTGCCAATCCAGAGGGGAAATTAAAAGCAAAAAAGGGATGAATCTAATTCTCCCCGACCATCGCTTCAGCGCCTCCAAATGTATTACCCTGCCTTCTTACTGCGGGGAGCGAGAGAAAGCAATCCTGCTGTGTCAAACGGGAACATTAACCCACCTCACACAACCCAAGAGGAGGCGATGAACCACAGGCTAACAATATAACACAGTTTAAACTGCCTTCAGCTTTCCCTTTTAGAAATGATGATCTCTCTAGCTCTATATATAAAAAAGCATATGATGTGGTTATGATAGATGGGATATGATCCTGGTTAATAAGGAATAATGTTATAAAGCGCTGTTAAAGCTTGATACAATAGGTTATAGTTCTTTAAATCAGGCCCATTTAGAAACATAAGTCATTGGCCGAGTAGAAAGCTATAAAACAAATGTACAAATATTCTTCTATATTCTTTCCCCTGGTAGAACTGTGTCACAGAAAACTGTCAAAGATTACGTCCGAAATGGCAGCCAAATCCCTACAGTGCATAGTGCACTACTTTTGACCAGGGCACATGGGGCAATAGGGAATAGGGTGCCTTTTGGGATGCACTCCAAGTCTGTTCTCTAGTGTTTCTTTTTCTAGAAACATGTCACCTCCAAACACGACAAAAACAACTCTCAGGGTTAAAACTAACTAAAGTGGTCCAAACAACAGAACTGAGCTGGGAGGCCTATAGGATGCGTCCTAAATGGCATCCTTTTCCCTATATAGTGCACCAGTACCCTATGGGGTAAAAAAAAAAGTAGTGCACTACAAAGTGAATAGTGAATAGGGTGTGATTTGGGACGCAGCCTCAGAGAGTTCTAGATGGGATTTACAGGTAAAGCCTGTTGTCAGCTGTCCAAAAATCCGCGCTCTGAGATCTAAAATTCTGCTCAGGTGCTAGCGAGACGTCAGGGCTAACAAACTGTCACTCAGGACTGGAGCATCACATCATTACTGTTTCTACAAGGAGGCCGCCGTCCTTCTTTTTCCGAGCGTGAAGGGGACGTACCTCACCAGGTCAGATGGACTGTGCTTACAGCTTTCCTCCAGCATGTCACATTCATTAACCCACAACTATAATAATAGTCTCACCCAACCTCCTTCCCCCTCTCCTCCCCTCCTCCCTCCTCAGGTCTGTAATGAACTAACTGTCAGTTGCTGAGTCTGACAGACAAGGAAGGAACAGGGTGGGCAGCAACAGACTCGACATTTAAACGTCCGACTCCGTCTCACACTAATCGAGTTATTAACTTTGTGATTTCAGACTGCCGAGTAGCCAGGGTAGGAAAGACCCACAGTTCACTGAGCTGAAATGGAAACTTGGACGTGAGACATCAAGGGTGTCTCAACCAATCAGTGGCTTTTTATAGCTTCTTACTCCAACAGTCCTGCATTCAGCCAACGGGAGAGAGTCAGGACAGATTAGTGCCTAACCAAGTCCCCTTAGAACCGGTGTGTGTCTGTGAGTGAGGGAGTGTGTGTGTGTGGGTATGTGTGTGTGTGTGCATGGGAATGTGTGTGTGTGTGTGCATGGGAATGTGTGCGTGTGTGTGTGTGTGTGTGTGTGTGTGTGTGTGTGTGTGTGTGTGTGTGTGTGTGTGTGTGTGTGTGTGTGTGTGTGTGTGTGTGTGTGTGTGTGTGTGTGTGTGTGTGTGTGTGCGTGCGTGCGTGCGTGCGTGTGTGTGTGTGTGTGTGGGAGGGAGGGACCCACCCAGTGGTGGGTCCCACCACCATCACCACCATTCTGAAGAATGATTAGAACCGAAGTGTTTAGAAGTGGGCTAAGGAGGGGAGAGCGGAGGAGAGCTTCTCATTTGGCCCTTATACCATACCACATGTCTGTATAAGATCCTCCCTACTCAAAGTCCTCCACAGCTGCATCCATCAAGGCTTTTGCGTGTCACTCGTTCTGGCGAGCCTCGCTTGGATCAGCCCGGCCCAGCTCATTGCAAAGCCCAGCCAATGTCATATTTTTAGATGTGACTGGTTGGTTTTGATTTTTGAGGCTGCTTCTGCAATTACCATTATCATTGGTGGATACAGTATATCATTATCAGATCATTATCATTGATGGATATATCATTATCAGATCGTTGTCATTGGTGAATGACATTGTTGAGAGATCCTGCATGCGTTCTACCCAACAATCAGTTGAATGAATTTGGCTATTTAGACCCAATTATTGCACCTCAACACAACACATTGCACCTTCATTAGGAAATATGAGAGAGAGAGAGCAGACAGAATGCGGAGAGAAGTTAGTTAGCCTTAGGGGGTCGCTATCTGCTAAACTTGGCGTTGGCTCACGCTAGGGTAGAGGGAGGTATGTGGGGGAGGGGGAGAAAGACAGCTCGAGGAATAGAACCAACCACACAAACGAAGGTCTCTAAACCTCATGTGTCATGCTGGTAAAAGAGGACCCAAAAGCGACTTAACAGAAACAGAGTTTAATAATGTTCAAAACGGAATAACTGACATCCTCTAGACAGGGCGAAACGCAATCACAACATGGTGAATACAATACGAGGAACCGACGGAACAGGAACGGATCACAAAGGAATAAATAGGGAGTCTAATCAGGGGAAAGGATCGGGAACAGGTGTGGGAAGACTAAATGATGATTAGGGGAATAGGAACAGCTGGGAGCAGGAACGGAACGACAGAGAGAAGAGAGAGCGAGAGAGTGAGAGAGGGAGGGGGAGAGAGAAGGATAGAACCAAACAAGACCAGCAGAGGGAAACGAATAGCATGGGGAGCACAGGGACAAGACATGACAATAAATGACAAACATGACAGTACCCCCCACTCACCGAGCGCCTCCTGGCGCACTCGAGGAGGAATCCTGGCGGCAACGGAGGAAATCATCGATGAGCGAACGGTCCAGCACGTCCCGAGACGGAACCCAACTCCTCTCCTCAGGACCGTAACCCTCCCAATCCACTAGGTATTGGTGACCCCGTCCCCGAGAACGCATGTCCATAATTTTATGTACCTTGTAAATAGGTGCGCTCTCGACAAGGACGGGAGGGGGGAGGGAAGACGAACGGGGTGCGGTAAGAAAGGGCTTAACACAGGAGACATGGAAGACAGGATGGACGCGACGAAGATGTCGCGGAAGAAGCAGTCGCACAGCGACAGGATTGACGACCTGGGAGACACGGAACGGACCAATGAACCGCGGAGTCAACTTACGAGAAGCTGTCGTAAGAGGAAGGTTGCGAGTGGAAAGCCACACTCTCTGGCCGCAACAATACCTTGGACTCTTAATCCTGCGTTTATTGGCGGCTCTCACCGTCTGTGCCCTGTAACGGCAAAGTGCAGACCTCACCCTCCTCCAGGTGCGCTCACAACGTTGGACAAACGCTTGAGCGGAGGGAACGCTGGACTCGGCAAGCTGGGATGAGAACAGAGGAGGCTGGTAACCCAGACTACTCTGAAACGGAGATAACCCGGTAGCAGACGAAGGAAGCGAATTGTGAGCGTATTCTGCCCAGGGGAGCTGTTCTGCCCAAGACGCAGGGTTTCTGAAAGAAAGGCTGCGTAGTATGCGACCAATCGTCTGATTGGCCCTCTCTGCTTGACCGTTAGACTGGGGATGAAACCCGGAAGAGAGACTGACGGACGCACCAATCAAACGACAGAACTCCCTCCAAAACTGTGACGTGAATTGCGGACCTCTGTCTGAAACGGCGTCTAACGGAGGCCATGAATTCTGAATACATTCTCAATAATGATTTGTGCCGTCTCCTTAGCGGAAGGAAGTTTAGCGAGGGAATGAAATGTGCCGCCTTAGAGAACCTATCGACAACCGTCAGAATCACAGTCTTCCCCGCAGACAAAGGCAGACCGGTAATGAAGTCTAAGGCAATGTGAGACCATGGTCGAGAAGGAATGGGGAGCGGTCTGAGACGACCGGCAGGAGGGGAGTTACCCGACTTAGTCTGCGCGCAGTCCGAACAGGCAGCCACGAAACGGCGCGTGTCACGCTCCTGAGTCGGCCACCAAAAGCGCTGGCGAATAGACGCAAGAGTGCCTCGAACACCGGGATGACCCGCTAACTTGGC
>NC_060184.1:56518943-56533943 GCF_021184085.1 Oncorhynchus gorbuscha
TGGATTGTAAGATATACAGAGCCTTGAGAAGGTATTCACACCCCTTCACTTTTTCCTAATTCTGGTGTTACAGCCTGGATTTAAAATTGATTAAAGCGAGATTTTTTTATTGTCATTGGCTTACACACAATACCCCATGTTTTTATTGTCATTGGCTTACACACAATACCCCATGTTTTTATTATCATTGGCTTACACACAATACCCCATGTTTTTATTATCATTGGCTTACACACAATACCCCATGTTTTTATTGTCATTGGCTTACACACAATACCCCATGTTTTTATTGTCATTGGCTTACACACAATACCCCATGTTTTTATTGTCACTGGCTTACACACAATACCCCATGTTTTTATTGTCACTGGCTTACACACAATACCCCATGTTTTTATTGTCATTGGCTTACACACAATACCCCATGTTTTTATTGTCATTGGCTTACACACAATACCCCATGTTTTTATTATCATTGGCTTACACACAATACCCCATGTTTTTATTGTCATTGGCTTACACACAATACCCCATGTTTTTATTATCATTGGCTTACACACAATACCCCATGTTTTTATTATCATTGGCTTACACACAATACCCCATGTTTTTATTATCATTGGCTTACACACAATACCCCATGTTTTTATTGTCATTGGCTTACACACAATACCCCATGTTTTTATTATCATTGGCTTACACACAATACCCCATGTTTTTATTGTCATTGGCTTACACACAATACCCCATGTTTTTATTGTCATTGGCTTACACACAATACCCCATGTTTTTATTATCATTGGCTTACACACAATACCCCATGTTTTTATTATCATTGGCTTACACACAATACCCCATGTTTTTATTGTCACTGGCTTACACACAATACCCCATGTTTTTATTGTCACTGGCTTACACACAATACCCCATGTTTTTATTGTCACTGGCTTACACACAATACCCCATGTTTTTATTGTCACTGGCTTACACACAATACCCCATGTTTTTATTATCATTGGCTTACACACAATACCCCATGTTTTTATTGTCACTGGCTTACACACAATACCCCATGTTTTTATTATCATTGGCTTACACACAATACCCCATGTTTTTATTATCATTGGCTTACACACAATACCCTATGTTTTTATTATCATTGGCTTACACACAATACCCCATGTTTTTATACGTTTTTACAAATGAATAAAAAAGGAATGTGTATTGTTGTATGTATTGTATTCGGCGCATCTGACAAATACAATTTGATTTGATTTGATTTGACTGTGAATACAGTTGACCTGTGTTCACCTGTATTTACAACATGTTGACCTGTGTTTACATCATGTTGAGCTGTGTTTACATCATGTTGACCTGTGTTCACCTGTATTTACATCATGTTGACCTGGGTTTACATCATGTTGAGCTGTGTTTACATCATGTTGACCTGTGTTTACCTGTTTACATCATGTTGAGCTGTGTTTACATCATGTTGACCTGTGTTCACCTGTATTTACATCATGTTGACCTGTGTTTACATCATGTTGAGCTGTGTTTACATCATGTTGACCTGTGTTCACCTGTATTTACATCATGTTGAGCTGTGTTTACTTGTTTACATCATGTTGAGCTGTGTTTACATCATGTTGACCTGTGTTTACTTGTTTACATCATGTTGAGCTGTGTTTACATCATGTTGACCTGTGTTTACTTGTTTACATCATGTTGAGCTGTGTTTACATCATGTTGACCTGTGTTTACTTGTTTACATCATGTTGAGCTGTGTTTACATAATGTTGACCGGTGTTTACCTGTTTACATCATGTTGACCTGTGTTTACCTGTTTACATCATGTTTAACTGTGTTTACATAATGTTGACCTGTGTTTACATCATGTTTACCTGTGTTTACTTGTTTACATCATGTTGACCTGTGTTTACTTGTTTACATCATGTTGACCTGTGTTTACTTGTTTACATCATGTTGACCTGTGTTTACTTGTTTACATCATGTTGAGCTGTGTTTACATCATGTTGACCTGTGTTTACTTGTTTACATCATGTTGAGCTGTGTTTACATCATGTTGACCTGTGTTTACTTGTTTACATCATGTTGAGCTGTGTTTACATAATGTTGACCTGTGTTTACCTGTTTACATCATGTTTAACTGTGTTTACATAATGTTGACCTGTGTTTACATCATGTTTACCTGTATTTACTTGTGGTTAGTTATGTTGACCTATTTACATCATGTTGACCTGTGTTTATCATGTTGACCTATGCTTACCTATTTACATCATGTTGACCTGTGTTTATCATGTTGACCTATGCTTACCTATTTACATCATGTTGACTTGTGTTTACCTGTTTACATCATGTTTGCCTGTGTTTACCAGTTTAACATCATGTTGACCTGTTTTTACATCATGTTGACCTGTGTTTACTTGTTTACATCATATTGACCTGTGTTTACATCATATTGACCTGTGTTTACATCAAGTTGACCTGTGTTTACATCATATTGACCTGTGTTTACATCAAGTTGACCTGTGTTTACATCATATTGACCTGTGTTTACATCATATTGACCTGTGTTTACATCAAGTTGACCTATGTTTACATCATATTGACCTGTGTTTACATCATATTGACCTGTGTTTAACGTCATGTTAAAAAAACAATTAGTTTTTCAACAACTCCAAAAATGTCTTGTTAACAAACTATAGTTTTAGCAAGTCGGTTAGGACATCTACTTTGTGGTTGACACAAGTCATTTTTCCAACAATTGTTAGTCTGGTTCATCCTTGGGAGCAATTTCCAAACACCTGAAGGTACCACGTTCATCTGTACAAACAATAGTACGCAAGTATAAACACCATGGGACCACGCAGCCGTCATACCGCTTAGGAAGAGATGTCTCCTAGAGATGAACGTACTTTGGTGCGAAAAATGCAAATCAATCCCAGAACAACAGCAAAGGCCCTTGTGAAGATGCTGGAGGAAACAGGTACAAAAGTATCTATATCCACAGTAAAACGAGTCCTATATCGACAAAACCTGAAAGGCCACTCAGCAAGGAAGAAGCCCCTGTTCCAAAACCGCCATAAAAAAAGCCAGACTACGGTTTACAACTGCACATGGGGACAAAGATCGTACTCTGTTCTGATGAAACAAAAATATAACTGTTTGGCCATAATGAGAATCGCTATGTTTGGAGGAAAAAGGGGGAGGCTTGCAAGCCGAAGAACCTCATCCCAACCGTGAAGCATGGGAGTGGCAGCATCATGTTGTGGGGGTGCTTTGCTGAAGGAGGGACTGGTGCATTTCACAAAAAAAGATGGCATCATGAAATGGCATCATCTCAAGACATCAGTCACGAAATTAAAGCTTGGTCGCAAATGGGTCTTCCAAATGGACAATGATCCCAAGCATACTTCCAAAGTTGTGGCAAAATGGCTTAAGGACAACAAAGTCAAGGTATTGGAGTGGCACCATCTCTGTCAGGAGGAATGGGTCAAAATTCACCCAACTTATTGTGGGAAGCTTGTGGAAGGCTACCCAAAACATTTGACCCAAGTTAAACCATTTAAATGTAATGCTACCAAATACTAATTGAGTGTATGTAAACTTCTGACCCACTGGGAATGTGATGAAAGAAATAAAAGCTTAAATAAATCATTCTCTCTACTATTTTTCTGACATTTCACATTCTTAAAATAAAGTGGTGATCCTAACAGACCTAAAACAGTGAATTATTACTAGGATTAAATGTCAGGAATTGAGAAAAACTGTGTATTTGTGAAAACTGTGTATGTGTAAAATGTAAGGTGTATGTAAACTTTCGACTTTACCTGTTTACATCATGTTGACCTGCGTTTACCTGTTTACATCATGTTGACCTGCATTTACCTGTTTACATCATGTGGGCCTGCGTTTACCTGTTTACATCATGTTGACCTGCATTTACCTGTTTACATCATGTGGGCCTGCGTTTACCTGTTTACATCATGTTGACCTGCGTTTACCTGTTTACATCATGTTGACCTGCGTTTACCTGTTTACATCATGTTGACCTGCGTTTACCTGTTTACATCATGTTGACCTGCGTTTACCTGTTTCCTTAATGTTGACCTGTGTTTTTTTACATTTTACATTTTTATTTCACCTTTATTTAACCAGGTAGGCTAGTTGAGAACAAGTTCTCATTTACAACTGCGACCTGGCCAAGATAAAGCAAAGCAGTGTGACACAAACAACACAGAGTTACACATGGAATAAACAAACATGCAGTCAATAACACAATAGGAAAAAAGTCTATATACAGTGTATAGAAATGAGGTACATTATGTTTACATCATGTTGACGTGTTTACCTGTGTTTACATCATGTTGACCTGTATTTACATCATGTTGACGTGTGTTTACATCATGTTGACCTGTATTTACATCATGTTGACCTGTATTTACATCATGTCTGTATTTACATCATGTTTACCTGTGTTTACATCATGTTGACCTGTGTTTACATCATGTTGACCTGTATTTACATCATGTTGACCTGTATTTACATCATGTTTGTATTTACATCATGTTCACCTGTATTTACATAATGTTTACCTGTGTTTACATCATGTTGACCTGTATTTACATCATGTTGACTTGTGTTTACATCATGTTGACCTGTATTTACATGATGTTGACCTGTATTTACATCATGTTGACTTGTGTTTACATCATGTTGACCTGTATTTACATGATGTTGACCTGTATTTACATCATGTTGACTTGT
Source organism: Oncorhynchus gorbuscha (assembly GCF_021184085.1). Classification (NCBI taxonomy): domain Eukaryota; kingdom Metazoa; phylum Chordata; class Actinopteri; order Salmoniformes; family Salmonidae; genus Oncorhynchus; species Oncorhynchus gorbuscha. Next base: position 56,523,732 of record NC_060184.1, read on the forward strand.
GTTTACATCATGTTGACCTGTATTTACATGATGTTGACCTGTATTTACATCATGTTGACCTGTATTTACATCATGTTGACCTGTATTTACATCATGTCTGTATTTACATCATGTTGACCTGTATTTACATCATGTTGACCTGTATTTACATCATGTTGACCTGTGTTTACATAATGTTGACCTGTATTTACATCATGTTGACCTGTATTTACATCATGTTGACCTGTATTTACATCATGTTGACCTGTATTTACATCATGTCTGTATTTACATCATGTTGACCTGTATTTACATCATGTTGACCTGTATTTACATCATGTTGACCTGTGTTTACATAATGTTGACCTGTATTTACATCATGTTGACCTGTATTTACATCATGTTGACCTGTATTTACATCATGTTGACCTGTGTTTACATAATGTTGACCTGTATTTACATCATGTTGACCTGTATTTACATCATGTTGACCTGTATTTACATCATGTTGACCTGTATTTACATCATGTTGACTTGTGTTTACATCATGTTGACCTGTATTTACATGATGTTGACCTGTATTTACATCATGTTGACCTGTATTTACATCATGTCTGTATCTACATCATGTTGACCTGTGTTTACATCATGTTGACCTGTATCTACATCATGTTGACCTGTATTTACATCATGTTGACCTGTGTTTACATCATGTCTGTATCTACATCATGTTGACCTGTGTTTACATCATGTTGACCTGTATCTACATCATGTTGACCTGTATTTACATCATGTCTGTATCTACATCATGTTGACCTGTGTTTACATCATGTTGACCTGTATCTACATCATGTTGACCTGTATTTACATCATGTTGACCTGTGTTTACATCATGTTGACCTGTATTTACATGATGTTGACCTGTATTTACATCATGTTGATCTGTGTTTACATCATGTTGATCTGTGTTTACATCATGTTGACCTGTATCTACATCATGTTGACCTGTGTTTACATCATGTTGATCTGTGTTTACATCATGTTGACCTGTATTTACATCATGTCTGTATTTACATCATGTTGACCTGTATTTACATCATGTTGACCTGTATTTACATCATGTTGACCTGTATTTACATCATGTTGACCTGTATTTACATCATGTTGACCTGTGTTTACATCATGTCTGTATTTACATCATGTTGACCTGTATTTACATCATGTTGATCTGTATTTACATCATGTCTGTATTTACATCATGTTGACCTGTGTTTACATCATGTTGACCTGTGTTTACATCATGTTGACCTGTATTTACATCATGTTGACCTGTATTTACATCATGTTGACCTGTGTTTACATCATGTCTGTATTTTCATCATGTTGACCTGTATTTACATCATGTTGACCTGTATTTACATCATGTCTGTATTTACATCATGTTGACCTGTATTTACATCATGTTGACCTGTATTTACATCATGTTGACCTGTGTTTACATCATGTCTGTATTTACATCATGTTGACCTGTATTTACATCATTTTGACCTGTATTTACATCATGTTGACCTGTGTTTACATCATGTTGACCTGTATTTACATGATGTTGACCTGTATTTACATGATGTTGACCTGTATTTACATCATGTTGACCTGTGTTTACATCATGTTGACCTGTATTTACATCATGTTGACCTGTATTTACATCATGTTGACCTGTATTTACATCATGTTGACCTGTGTTTACATCATGTTGACCTGTATTTACATCATGTTGACCTGTATTTACATCATGTTGACCTGTATTTACATCATGTTGACCTGTATTTACATCATGTTGACCTGTGTTTACATCATGTTGACCTGTATTTACATCATGTTGACCTGTATTTACATCATGTTGACCTGTATTTACATTATGTTGACCTGTGTCCCTGACTCCAGGTGCGGGGGGCTGGTCTCCCCAGGACAGCGACAGCTACCCGTGGCTCCAAGTGGACCTGGGCAACCGGAGACAGGTGGTTGCCGTGGCAACACAGGGCAGGTACAGCAGCTCTGATTGGACGACGAGGTACAGGCTGCTCTACAGCGACACGGGCAGGAACTGGAAGCCTTATCACCAGGACGGGAACATATGGGTAGGTAACACAAAACCAGTGTGTGTGTGTGTGTGTGTGTGTGTGTGTGTGTGTGTGTGTGTGTGTGTGTGTGTGTGTGTGTGTGTGTGTGTGTGTGTGTGTGTGTGTGTGTGTGTGTGTGTGTGTGTGTGTGTGTGTGTGTGTGTGTGTGCGTGCGTGCGTGCGCGTGTTTTCCTACGGGAATCAGCCAAATGACCTGATCATGGTTGTGTTGTGTGGAACCCCAGTGATAAATGTGTAGTTGTTCCAACTGGAGGGAACATTAAGCTGTTGTTTTTGTGTGCTGCGTCATAATCGTTTGGGACTCATTATTAATTCAACAGTGTTATGTTTGACCATTAAACCTGATCTATAGCTTTTAATGTTTCTGCAAATAAAAATGATTACACCATCTATCTTACATCGTTCGTGTAATTTTGCCCACCTGGCTGTTTTTAAGGGGTTGACATCTATATTGGTTTTTAATTTATCTCTGGTGTAAGTGTAAATATTACAGGCTAAACTAACATTCATCTGATCATTTTCTCTAACCTTTCACACACACACACGCAGCCACACACACACACAACACACACACCACACTCAGTACAATACACCTACGTGAAAGACCTGGCAGAAAGGATGTGATTGTCTTGGATGGAGTTTCTGTTTTCTACTGTACCTCGCCAGGGCGACAAAGTAAACCGCTATGTAAAAATAAAGTATTCTCAAGGCAGGCTGCTGTATCCGTGGTAGATAAGTCCTGTTTTCATTTCTGCACAATAGGATAAAGCTTAGAGGAATATACTGGTTAAAGCTCCCGTCTGGCTGAAGAAGGGAAGAGACAAAGAGCTTTACCCTGGAATTATATGCTGAGAAAATCGGGATGGGGGTAAAGAGGAAGTATGAGAGAGAGAGAGGGGAGAGAGAGAGAGAGAGAGAGAGAGAGAGAGAGAGAGAGAGAGAATCCAAAGTCAAATGTCTGCTGATGATCTGGTGCTTCTGTCACCAACCAAGGAGGGCCTACAGCAGCACCTAGATCTTATGCACAGATTCTGTCAGATCTGGGCCCTGACAGTAAATCTCAGTAAGACCAAAATAATGGTGTTCCAAAAAAGGTCCAGTCACCAGGACCACAAATACAAATTCCATCTCGACACTGTTGCCTTAGAGCACACAAAAAACTATACATACCTTGGCCTAAACATCAGCGCCACAGGTAACTTCCACAAAGCTGTGAACGATCTGAGAGACAAGGCAAGAAGGGCATTCTATGCCATCAAAAGGAACATACATTTCAACATACCAATTAGGATTTGGCTAAAAATACTTGAATCAGTTATAGAGCCCATTGCCCTTTATGGTTGAGAGGTCTGGGGTCCACTCACCAACCAAGACTTCACAAAATGGGACAAACACCAAATTGAGACTCTGCACGCAGAATTCTGCAAAAATATCCTCCGTGTACAACGTATAACACCACATAATGCAGAGCAGAATTAGGCCGATACCCACTAATGATCCACATCCAGAAAAGAGCCTTGACACTTTGGAAAGAATTAACAAAAAACAGAGCAAACTAGAATGCTATGTGGCCCTACACAGAGACTACACAGCGGCAGAATACCTGACCACTGTGACTGACCCAAAATTAAGACTCAGTGAGCATAGCCTTGCCATTGAGAAAGGCAGACATGGCTCTCAAGAGAAGACAGGCTATGTGCTCACTGCCCACAAAAAAATGAGGTGGAAACTGAGCTGCACTTCCTAACCTCCTGCCCAATGTATGACCATATCAGAGAGACATATTTCCCTCAGATTACACAGATCCACAAAGAATTCGAAAACAAATCCAATTTTGAAAAACTCCCATATCTACTGGGTGAAATTCCACAGTTTGCCATCACAGCAGCAAGATTTGTGACCTGTTGCCACGAGAAAAGGGCAACCAGTGAAGAACACACACCATTGTAAATACAACCCATATTTATGCTTGTTTATTTTATCTTGTGTCCTTTACCATTTGTACATTGTTAAGGCATTGTATATATATAATATGACATTTGTAATGTCTTTATTGTTTTGAAACTTCTGTATGTGTAATGTTTACTGTTAATTTTTATTGTTTATTTCATTTTATATATTCCCTTTATATATAATCTACCTCACTTGCTTTGGCAATGTTAACACATGTTTCCCATGCCAATAAAGCCCTTGAATTGAATTGAGAGAGAGAGAGAGAGTTTGGTGTAGGAGATGGACAGAGAGAGAGAGAGAGAGAGAGAGAGAGAGAGAGAGAGAGAGAGAGAGAGAGAGAGAGAGATTGGGGTAGGAGATGGAGAGAGAGAGAGAGAGATGGAGAGAGAGAGAGAGAGAGAGAGAGAGAGAGAGAGAGAGAGAGAGAGAGAGGTGTAGAGAGAGGAGATGGACAGAGAGAGAGAGAGAGAGAGAGAGAGAGAGAGAGAGAGAGAGAGAGAGAGAGAGAGAGAGAGAGAGAGAGAGAGAGGTGTGTAGGAGATGGACGGAGAGAGAGAGAGAGAGAGAGAGAGAGAGAGAGAGAGAGAGAGAGAGGAGAGCTTGGTGTAGAGATGGACGAGAGAGAGAGAGAGAGAGAGAGAGAGAGAGAGAGAGAGCTTGGTGTAGGAGATGGACAGAGAGAGAGAGAGAGAGAGAGAGAGAGAGAGAGAGAGAGAGAGAGAGAGAGAGAGAGAGAGAGCTTGGTGTAGGAGATGGACGGAGAGAGAGAGAGAGCTTGGTGTAGGAGATGGACGGAGAGAGAGAGAGAGAGAGAGAGAGAGAGGAGAGAGGGAGAGAGAGAGAGAGAGAGAGAGAGAGAGAGAGAGAGAGAGAGAGCTTGGTGTAGGAGATGGATGGAGAGAGAGAGAGAGAGAGAGAGAGAGAGAGAGAGTTTGAGTTTTAAATACTCTTTATTGGGTCTGGGGGCCCACCACACAATAAATACTCATACAAAACCACAGTTACACATCAATTAAAAACACAACTCCAATTCCTCCTCCACAGTAACTAAACACAACAGCCTCTGAATACCCCATATACTCAAAAACAGATCGATATTGTTGACAAGTTTATAATATGCAAACTCAACCCTTAGTCTCGCTGCCAACATGCCCTCCAGCATTCCCACCACATCCACAGACCCCTGTCCCCGAATGCTGTTCTTTCTGGTCTTCCATATCACTAATTTTGCTGCCCCTAACACAAAATTAAGCAACACAACTACACCCTTTTGACTGAACCTGTACTTTGGCCCAAATATATACAGTTGGGAAGAGAAAACCTCTCCCAACGTTGAGAACCAATCAGTGATCAGTTGAATCATCCCAACCAACCTGGGACACAGTAAAAACAGATGTGCCAGAGATTCAGACTCAGCACAGAATGGACACCCCTCCCCAACAGTAGGGTCCAGGTGTACCAGATGCATGTTAGTGGCTATAGCTCCATGTATTATCCTCCATTGGAGGTCAGCTGTCCTCTTATCAATAGGTAGTTTATATAATGATCGCCAACAGCCTTTTGGAGAGGCACCTGGACCAAGCACATCCGCCCACCTCGTTGATTTGACCCCTTCCAGGGAAGAGGCATGGGACACCTTGACACATGTTCTGTACATGGCCTTCTTTCCCACCTCCTTGAACTCCCCCAGCTCCGGGGTATCGAAGGAAAGCAGCATCCCCACATCCTCTTCAAATGCCCCTATCGCAGCACTAACAATCAGTGCAGGGAAAACATAATCCAGACCCTCCTTCCACCGATCAGAATTGGAAGTGTCAGTCACATACTTCAGATGAAGCACTGGCAACGAGTCGCAGACCTCATCGACGACCTTCTTCAGTAGGCGAGATGATCGGATCCCCGCTCTTTCTCCCAGCTCCTCCAACGATCTGCTCCTGCTCCGCATCAGATGACCCAGCTTGGTGCACCCCACGCCTAACAGGCATGAACGCAGGCTGGCTGAACCCAGAACACGGGACTGGATGGCAGTGTTATGAAAAAGAGGCTCTTCAAAAGCCACATCCCTGGTGGCGTGCCGGCCTTACGGGACTTAACAAAGACTCTCCAAGCCTGCATAACAGACTCATAAAATGGAGTCAGGCCAGTCAAATCACCCCCCTCCAGCTTTAAGAGGAAAAGATGCTTGTCTAAGCCCAAACAGCCCGCTCTCCTCATCAATGTGTAGGCTGTTTCAGCCCAGCTCGAACAGTCTCTGTACAACAATCTCTGGGCTGCTTGGAGCCGGAAAGCCGTGATCCTAGAGGAAATGTCCACCAGGCCTTGCCCACCCTCGTGCAGTGGCAGGTACAGGGCTGCAGCTTTGATCCAGTGTTGTCCAGACCAGAAGAAATTGACAAGGGTCCTCTGAAGCTCTTGTATCAGACCCTTTGGTGGCTGTAAAATCATTAGTCTGTGCCACAGGGTAGAGGCAGCAAGATTATTAGCTACCAGGACCCTTCCCCTATAAGACAGCTGGGGTAGCAACCATTTCCATCTTGACAGTCTGGCACACACTTTCTCCAATACACCCTCCCAGTTCTTTTTCTGAAAGACATCAGAGCCTAGAAAAACCCCAAAATCTTCATCCCATCTCTGCCCCACTGAAGCCCCCCTGGTAACCTTGGAGTGGACCCCGTTTGAAGCCGACCTGCCCACAGCGCTTCACTCTTTCCCCAATTGACTCTAGCTGAGGAGGCCCCCTCATACACCTTTAAAGTGTTTGAGAGAACCTTAACATCCTCAGCCCCTGTAATAAAAACTATCACGTCATCTGCATACGCAGACAGTGCTATCGTGGGACCCTTCATTACACCTGGCACAGAGAAACCAGTAAGCTTCGCTCTTAAAAAACAAAGCATTGGTTCAATCGCCAGACTATATAACTGCCCTGAAATTGGGCATCCCTGCCTGATGCCCCTTTGGACAGGGATGGGGCAACTTAAACCACCACCCACCTTCACCATACACGAGGCTCCAGCATACAGTAAATTCACCCAAGACAGAAAAACATCCCCAAACCCAAAGGCTTTCATTGTTTTAAACAGGTACTGATGGTCCACACGATCAAAAGCCTTCTCCTGATCTAACGAAAGTAAACCCACATTTACATCAGACAGTTTACAAATATCTAAAACATCTCTTATTATAAACAAATTGTCAACAATAGAGCGATCAGGTACACAGTAGGACTGGTCCTTGTGGATCAACAGTCCCAGATACTCTTTCAACCTGTTTGAGAGACATTTAGAAACAATTTTGTATTCTGCACACAGCAAAGCAACAGGTCTCCAATTTTTTATGAGAGCCAAATCCCCTTTTTTGGCAACAATGAAAGCACCGCACGTTGACAGGATACAGGAAGAGAACCCTCATGAAAAGATTCACACAGCACTCCATAAAAATCCTCCCCAATAGACCCCCAAAAGTGCTTATAGAACTCAGATGGTAAACCATCGATACCAGGGCTCGGCCTGATGAGAGCTGCATAACTGCTGTGGACAGCTCCTGCAGTGTAATATCAGCATCCAATGCGACTCTCTGCTCAGGTCCCAATTGAGGAAGACCATTTAACAACTGTTCAGTACACAGAGAGTCACAATCCTCCGCCTTATAGAGGGCCGAGTAAAAATCCACGGCATGTTGACGCATTTCAATATCATCCGTAGTCACTTTCCCATCAGGGAGACGAAGGCAGACCATCTGTTTACGTTGAAACGTCGACTGTCCTAGGTTAAAAAAAAGCACTAGGAGCATCCATATCCTTGAGGGAAGCGAAACGAGACCTAATCAAGGCACCCTTCACTCTTTCATGCAGAAACGACCTTAGTTCATGTCTCTTGTCCTGTAAGTTCATGACTAGTCCAGGGTCGTTCTGAGTGAGCAGCTTCAATTCAATAGAGTTGATGTCCTGTTCAAGGGCCTTGATAGTCTCTTTAACTACAATTTGAGACAGAGCCGTATACTGTTGACAAAATACTCGTATTTGGGCCTTCCCAACCTCCCACCATTGTCTCAAGGACTCAAAATTCCCCTTTATAACCCTCCATTTTTCCCAAAACAACACAAACCTGTCGCAAAACATGACATCATGTAACAATTTAACATTAAAATACCAGTAAGGTGATGACCTTCGTGGACAGGACAAATGAATATCAACAGAAACAATATGATGATCAGAGAAACCCACAGGAGTAATGACACACTTTCCCACCCTACTACAGTATTGCTCAGATACATACAACCTGTCTAACCTTGCTGCACTGACACAACCTTCATTAATTTTTAGCCATGTGTACTGCCTAACTTTGGCATTCCTTACTCTCCACACATCAGAAAGTTCAAACTCATTTAATAGGCCAGACAGGCAAGTGGCTGACCGCAGGTGAGGTTCTTCAGCGGTGCGATCAACAGTAAAATCCACTGTACAATTCCAGTCACCCCCTAAAACCATACACCCCTCTTGATCACACTGTCTTAAGGTTTCCTTTATTTGATCAAAAACAGCAATACGTTCTGTACCCTCATTAGGAGCATAAACATTCAACAAAACAAACAAAAAGCCCATAACATCCACCTTGACCAATAAAACCCGACCCTTGACAATCTCTGTTGTAGATACCACAGTCACCCCTAAGCCTGAGGAAAACAAGATGGCCACCCCAGTACTGAAATTAGTACCATGACTGAGTACATGCTGCCCCTCCCACCACATACCCCAGTCAACCTCATTTTCCTCATCACTATGTGTCTCCTGTAGAAAAACTACATTAAGCCTTTTCTGTTTTATTACTTCTAATACCCAAGCCCTCTTATTCCTGTCCCTTCCCCCATTCATATTAAGAGAACCTACCCTTAGTACTTCCATATAGAAAAAAGAAGAGAAAAGCAGAAGAGCCCACAGAGAAACCAAAGAGAAAAAGACACCCTATGAAGCATGATCATCATCATTATTCTTTTTCTTCTCTTAACCTGAGCACGTTTCCCACCACCTTTTGCTGCTGCAACAGCAGTAATAAATTTCCTCAAGCGAAACCGCTTCTTCTCACTCAGCTGGTCTAACCCCACCGTCTTTTGCAACATCACAGCAGACCTCACAAACTTATCAACATCAAAATAATCTGCCAATTTGACAGATTTCCCAAAAGTCTGATCCAGAAACTCATTTACCTCCTCTAGATCATAAACTGAGTCCTCACCATCAGCTGTCATTTCCAAAGCGACATCCATATCCTTCTCTTGATCCTCCTCAGCTGAGACCACAGACAACTGACTCCCCTCTACCACATCCCTTTCAACACTCCCCACTTGCACCTCATCACTCGTACCAAGCATCTCCTCCACTACCTGGGAGACTAGCCCCACCTGAACATCACTACTCATAGTGGGCATCTCCTCCATTAACTGGGAGCCTAGCCCCACCTGAACATCACTACTCATAGTGGGCATCTCCTCCATTAACTGGGAGCCTAGCTCCACATGAACCCCAGCACTCATAGTGGGAATCTCCTCCACTACCTGGGAACTTAGCTCCACATGAAAACCCTCTTGTACCTCATTACTCATAATGGACAACTCCTCCACTACCTGGGAGCCTAGCTCAACATGAACCCCAGCACTCGTAGTGGGCATCTCCTCCACTCCCTGGGAGCCTAGCTCCACATGAACCCCCTCCTTTACCCCAGCACTCATACTGGGCACCTGCTCACCAGTCTGAGGAACTGGCTCTTCAGATACATCCTTACCTTCTACAACAATATTTTTCTGCAGCATAACATTACCTTCTAATACAGGTTGCAACCCCGTGCCCTCAACAAGGATAACTTGTTCCTCAGCAACAGGTGCTTGTGGCTGCTCTACCGCTGTCAGCTCACCTCTCCCTACATCAGCGGGCCCAGGCATTACGATAACCACCTGTGCCTCTCCCTCTGCCTTCTCCCTTTTCGGGCAAGCATGTCGCTTATGACCAAACTCTCCACACTCAAAACACCGTTGATTACCCGTACTAGCATAAACCATATACAATCTATTGTCATACTTGATTTTAAACGATAACTCTAAAGTCTGCTCCGGTGAGTCCAAAAACATAAACACCTGTCGCCGA
>NC_060184.1:56538943-56541443 GCF_021184085.1 Oncorhynchus gorbuscha
AACACACACTCACACACAAACTCACTCACACTCAGACACACTCACTCACTCTCTCACACTCACACACACACACACTCACACACACACACACACTCACACACACTCTCACAAACACTAACTCACACTCACACACTTACACAAACACACACTCACACACACTCACACACAAACTCACTCACACTCAGACACACTCACTCACACTCACTCACTCTCTCACACTCACACACACTCACACACACACACACTCACACACTCAAACACACTCACACACTCACACACACACACACACACTCACACACTCAAACACACTCACACACACACACACTCACACACTCAAACACACTCACACACAAACACACACTCACACACACTCACACACAAACTCACTCACACTCAGACACACTCACTCACTCTGTTTCCTCACTCTCTCACACTCACAAACACTCACACACACACACACACTCACACACACACAAACACACACACACACACACTCACACACATACTCACACTTACACACACACACACACACAAACACACACACACACTCACACAATATTATTACTTACAAACACACACACAGACTCACACAAACACACACTCACACACACACAGACACCACACACACACACACACACACACACACACACACACACACACTCACACACACACTCACACACACACACACACACACACACACTCACACTCTCTCACACACACACACACACTCACTCACACACACACACTACACACACACACACACACACACACACACACACACACACACACACACACACACACACACACACACACACACACACACACACACACACACGCTCACACACGCTCACACACACTCACTCACACTCACACACACACTCGCACATACTCACTCATTCACTCACTCACAAACACACACACACACACACACTCACACACACACAAACTCACAGGCACGTACATACACACACATTCCGTCAGAGATTTAATTTCACTCACACTCACACTTAAAAACACTCACTCTCTCACACACTCACTCACACTCACACTCACTCACACACACTCACACTTACACTCATACACACTCACACACACACTCACTCATTCACTCACACACACACACACACACGCACACACACGCACTCACACACACACTCACACATACTCACTCATTCACTCACACACTCACACACTCACTCTCTCACACTCACACTCACTCACACACACACACACACACACACACACACACACACACACACACACACACACACACACACACACACACACACACACACACACACACACACACACACACACACTCACTCACACATACTCACTCAAACACACACACACACACACACACACACACACACACACACACACACACACACACACACACACACACACACACACACACACACACACACCTCACTCATACACTCTCACACGTAGTTAAACACAAACACTCACACACTCACACACACCGGGGCGGCAGGGTAGCCTAGTGGGTAGAGCGTTGGACTAGTAGCCGGAAGGTTGCAAGTTCAAACCCCGAGCTGACAAGGTACAAGTCTATCGTTCTGCCCCTGAACAGGCAGTTAACCCACTGTTCCTAGGCCGTCATTGAAAACAAGAATTTGTTCTTAACTGACTTGGTTAAATAAAATGTAAATAAAACACACACACTCACAGTCACACACATACTTACACTCATACACAAACACACACTCACACACACACACACACTCACACACACACACAGGCACGTACATACACACACATTCCGTCAGAGATTTAATTTCACTCACACTCACACTTAAAAACACTCACTCTCTCACACTCACTCACACACTCTCTCACACACTCACACTTACACTCATACACACTTACACACTCTCACACACACACGCACACACGCGCACACACACTCACACACACACTCACTCAAACTCACTCACACACACTCACACACCCTCACTCATACACTCTCACACGTAGTTAAACACAAACACTCACACACACCGGGGCGGCAGGGTAGCCTAGTGGGTAGAGTGTTGGACTAGTAGCCGGAAGGTTGCAAGTTCAAACCCCGAGCTGACAAGGTACAAGTCTGTCGTTCTGCCCCTGAACAGGCAGTTAACCCACTGTTCCTAGGCCGTCATTGAAAACAAGAATTTGTTCTTAACTGACTTGGTTAAATAAAATTTAAATAAAACACATACACACTAACACAGTCACACACTTACTCACACACTCACCCTCACACTCATATTCACACACACACATACACACACACACACCCTCACTCACACACTCACAGGCACGTATATACACACACATTCCATCAGAGATTTAATATCACTCACACTCACACTTAAAAACACTCACTCACACACACGCACACACTCACACTCACACTTAAAGACACACACACACACACACACTCACATTAGTTTTAAGTTGAAAGGAGAAGAGATCCTCTGGTGATAGCCTGGAGAGA
>NC_060184.1:56543943-56545347 GCF_021184085.1 Oncorhynchus gorbuscha
ACACAGACACACAGAGACACACACACACAGAGACATACACACACAGACACACACAGACACACACAGACACACAGAGACACACACAGACACACACAGACACACAGAGACACACACAGAGACACACACAGTCACACAGAGACACACACGGAGACACACACAGACACACAGACACACAGCGTAACACACACAAACACACAGAGACACACACAGACACACAGAGACACACACAGACACACAGACACACAGACACACAGAGTAACACACACAGACACACAGAGACACACAAACACACAGAGACACACACAAACACACAGAGACACACACAGACACACACCGACACGCAGAGACACAAACAGACACACACAGACACGCAGAGACACACACAGACACACAGAGACACACACAGACACACAGAGACACACATCATTGTTCCACTTCTTCAGTAGCCGTTGCAGACACATTGGCAACTTTATCTTTGTATGTATCTTTGAGTGTCTCTCAGTATCCCCCCCTCCCTGCAACCCTGCCTCTCTCTCCTCCCACCCTCTACAGTCTAGACCAATAACAGCCGTCATGTAAGACTAATTAACACTCTGTCCTGAGAGAGCACAGCAGTCAACTCCCCTCTCCCTCCTCCCTCCCCATATTCCTCTGTCTTATCTCTGACTCACCCTTTTAACACCCTCCTCAGCTTGTCAGTGACATACTGTCACTTCTCTTTGCTGCATTTTCTCTCCCTTCTTTTTCTTCTGCTTTCTCTTTTCTTATATTTTATTCTCTCTCTCCCTCACTCTCTCCCTCACTCTCACTCACTCTCCCCCTTACTCTTTCTCTCCCTCACTCTCTTTCTTCCTTACTCTCTCCCTCACTCTCTCTCTCCTCTCACTCTCTCTCTCCCTTACTCTCACTCTCTCTATCTCTCTCACTCTCACTCCTCGCTATCTCTCTCTCCCTCACTCGCTCTCTCTCCCTTACTCTCACTCTCTCTATCTCTCTCACTCTCACTCCCTCGCTATCTCTCTCTCCCTCACTCACTCTCTCTCCCTCACTCTCTCTCTCTCCATCACACTCTCTCCCTCGCTATCTCTCTCTCTCCCTCACACTCTCTTTCCCTCACGATCTCTCTCCCTTACTCTCTCTCTCCCTCACTCCCTCTATCTCGCTCACTCTCTCTCCCTTGCTATCTCCCTCTCACTCTCTCTCCCTCACTCTCTCTCACCCTTACGTTGTCTCTCCCTTACTCTCTCTCTCTCTCTCTCTCTCTCTCTCTCTCTCACTCTGTCTCTCTCTCTCTCTCGCTCCCTCACTCTCTCTCACCCTTACATTCTCTCTCCCTTACTCTCACTCTCTCACTCTCTCTCTCTCACTCCCTCCCTATCTCTCTTTCCTCACTCTCTCTCTCCT
>NC_060184.1:56545447-56555447 GCF_021184085.1 Oncorhynchus gorbuscha
CAAAACACGTCCTTCACCGTCAGCTTTAGAATCCCCATCAATATTATCCTTCCAAAAGATTCCCGTCCTAAAGGCTCCAACTCCTTTTCCTTCCAAGCAAACCGAATCGTGTTGGCCAGCCCAATCCCAGGGACCGTCCGTGTTGATGGATTTAGCACCATCTCCACAAGGAGAATGGCGCTCGTTCTCTTCTCTTCCAAAACAAGTAAAAAGAAAGACCAATGTGACCGAGCCTATCTGGTGAAACTACACAGAGACAGGAACAATCACCCACGAAATACTCAAAGAATATGGCTGCCTAAATATGGTTCCCAATCAGAGACAACGATAATCACCTGACTCTGATTGAGAACCGCCTCAGGCAGCCATAGACTATGCTAGACACCCCACAAAAACCCCATGACAAAAACGCACCACAATAACCCATGTCACACCCTGGCCTGACCAAATAAATGAAGACAAACATACATTACTTCGACCAGGGCGTGACAGGTTTTACACTGCTTTAATGTTTCCTTCATGCCCTTTACATTCATGCCACCTCTATGATTTCCCTTCACCATTGTCTCTTATCTCGATTTCCTTTTCAGCAATCATGCAAATACTGTAAGCGTGCATCACTTAGGTTAGCTAAGGAGCTAAATTTATTATTAGAATAGATGGTTTATTGGCGTTTTCAACCGATTTATTGGTTCTTTGGATTTTAAACTAGTATTTACAATTCTAATCCATTTAAAATAAAACTGTGAAATTCGAACATGTTCTATAAGACTCTTTTCAGTCATCACTCCATGTCTTAAACAGCATACAGTATGTTTGTGTGCCCATTTCAGCATAGAATTCACTTAAGAAGCCACAGCTTGGACTGTTATTGGCATCTATAGAACCAGTGTATATGCCAGACAGTATTGGACTAAATGAAATTCCCTGCAGGTCTATACTGTGTTTGAGATTGATCTGTTAGAGTCCTGTGGATTTATTCATAGGTTTATATTTGGGTAACAATGGGAGGTAGACTCCCACACAGACCAGGAGCTGAGCTGATCTTTTCTACCCAGCATGCATTTGGTCAAGGTGGAGAGTGGTAGTGATACAAAGGTTACATCCCAAAAGGTTGCAACCCTTCCATCTGACCTGTGCACTCGTTCACTACTCCCCACACATCTAAAATCAATATATCCGTGAAGGGAAGTGAACAAGTGCATACTTCAGGAGAAAGGAGGGCTTCAAAGTCAGGAAGGGGACTGGACCGGTTCAGCCGTGCCACAGACTCACGCAGTGCTCTCAAAATAAAGCATTTTGTGCTCGGACCTAAACATCTTGGCGTTGCCTTTTATTCTGAGTACAGGATTCTTCACTGTTCCATCATGTGAGAAGTCTTTTTTAGTTCTTTCCAACAATATCTCATCTTTATCTTATGGATAATTCATGGCAAGGTCTTCAATGTAAGGCTTTCACAGTGAGAAAGATTTCACTGCAGGTTTCGAATCAAGTTGTCAAGCAGTGTCTAGCTAATTAGGACCCTGAACACTCAACCACAAACGCAGGTGGAAGGCTAGTGCATACCTAATAGAATAAAGAGGAGAGGAGCCTACAGTTTTTCGCACTCTCCTTCTAACTAAGTGCCTTTGTATGCATGGTGGCATGCTGTAGTGTTGTGTACGAGAGCAGCTAGGCGACAGTAATATGGCTGTAATATCAGACGTTTGGCATCAGGCCTGGACTGATTAGTGTAGCCCAGAGTCTGACTTACTGTGTGTTGCCTTCACTGAACATTCCGTCTAAGGCGCTTTAGGTCCCAATTAGTTCAGACAGACGGCATCTAGTGAGCACCCTGAGCTGTAATCGTATAAAGGATTGGACTACCAATGTTCGTTCTATTGGCTAATGTTTTGGCTCTTGATTGCGACATACAGTATGTTACAAACACAGAAAAAAAGTTCCCATTTGTTTTGTTTGCTGGGTAATTGAAAGTGTTACGGACATCTGATCTACACTGTAAAGCCATGAAACATGTGACACGGTTAAAACCTAACCGTCAGTGTTTAATTAAATGACATCACCGAAGTCAAGCAACATGTCAATAGCTCTCACAAATACAAGTAATGATGAAGTCAATCTCTCCTCCACTTTGAGCCAAGTGTTTAAGTCAAATCAAATTGTATTGGTTAAATACACATGGTTAACACATTGTTATGAATCCCTTTTGGCCCGACAGTCTAGGGGGGATGGTAATGAGACCCGTAACATAACTCATGCAATTTATAATAGTGACAAAGTAAAAGTGAGAACGAAATAACCACGACAACTGAAATCTACCGTCAAACTCAAGGTTTATTGTAAAACACACGGTAATGGGGGGGAGCAGGAAAAGGGGCTGAGCTGGACCCAAGGAAAGAAATAATAAGTATTCAAAAACACCCCTAAGCTAGACTAGCCTATTTCAACACCAGCTAACTAACCAAAAATACAGTGGTTGGTCCGCCCAGTTCTAACTAGTGTATTTAACAAAGTTTACCTACGGGTAGTGTATGCCCATGGGCGACTTGTCTTGGTTTTCCCACCAGCAAACAAACACAAACACCATAACCAAAAACAATACTCAAAGGTGATGACAAAGTGCTATGGAGCTGCTCAAACAAAAGAGAGGTTAATACACAACGAGAGCGTGAAACACAGAGACCTACAGACGTGGCATTTACAGAGAGATTGAGCTCTAGAGCAAACAACTGATGGGGTTTTTAAACCAAGGGAAATGAACTGTGATTGGGTAGGAAACAGGAGGAGGTGTGTCTTCTGATTGATGATTGATTGGTGACTGATTGGGGAGTGATGATTTTCACCTGTGAGGGGAGAAGGAGAGAAAAGAAACACACACACAGGATACTTGTATCCGTAACACACATGTTACTGCGAGTGCAGTGAAATTATTGTGCTTCTAGTTCCGACAGTGCAGCAATATATAATGACAAGTAATCTAACAATTCCAACGCAAACTACTGTAACGGCTGTTGGTGGAAGAAGGTGAGGACCAAAGTGCAGCGTGGTACGTGTTCATGTTATTCTATTGACACTGAACACTAAATACAAAAATAACAAAGGGAATAACCGAAACAGTTCTGTCTGGTGTAGACACAAAAACAGAACTACCCACAAAAACCCAGTGGAAAAAAGCTACCTAAGTAAAGGAATGGAATATGAGGATATACATATACGTTTATGAATGAGCAATGACAGAGCGGCATAGGCAAGATGCAATAGAAGGTATAAAATACAGTATATACATATGAGATGAATAATGCAAGATATGTAAACATTATTAAAGTGGCATTATCAAAGTGACTAGTGATCCATTTATTGAAGTGGCCAATGATTTCAAGTCTGTATGTAGGCAGCAGCCTCTCTGTGTTAGTGATGGCTGTTTAACAGTCTGATGACCTTGAGATATAAGCTGTTTTTCAGTCTCAGTCCCTGCTTTGATGCACCTGTACTGACCTCGCCTTCTGGATGGTAGCGGGGTGAACAGGTAGTGGCTTGGGTGGTTGTTCAACCTTCTGAGGTTGAAGAGACGCTGTTGCTTTTTCTTCACCACACTGTCTGTGTGGGTAGACCATTTCAGCCTACCTCCCTGTAGGCTGCCTACTCGTTGTTGGTAATCAAGCCTACCACTGTACTGTCATCTGCTAACTTGAAGATTGAGTTGGAGGTTTGCATGACCATGCAGTCATGGGTGAACAGGGAGTACAGGAGAGGGCTGAGAACGCACCCTGAGGGCCCCAGTGTTGAGGATCACCGAAGTGGAGATGTTGTTTCCTACCTTTACCACCTGGGGGCAGCCCGTCAGGAAGGCCAGGACTCAATTGCACAGGGCGGGATTGAGACCTGTGCAAGCTTAATGATGAGTTTGGAGGGTACTATGGCACTATGGTGTTGAATGCTGAGCTGTAGTCAACAAACAGCATTCTTACATTGGTATTCCTCTTGTCCAGATGGGATAGGGCAGTGTGCAGCGTTATGGCATTTGCATCTTCTGTGGATGTATTGGGACGGTATGCAAATTGAAGTGGGTCTAGGGTGACAGGTAAGTTGGAGTTGATATGATCCTTGACTAGCCTCTCAAAGCACTTCATGATGACAGAAGTGACTGCTTTGGGGTGATAGTCATTTAGTTCCATTACCTTTGCCTTCTTGGGTACAGGAACAATGGTGGCCATTTTGAAGCATGTGGGGACAGCAGACTGGGATAGCAAGAAATTGAATATGTCAGTAAACACACCAGCACCATGTGCACCATGTGCACCAGAGCATGTGCGGCTAGGGATGCTGTATGGGCCGGCAGCCTTGCGAGGGTTAACGCGTTTAAACGTCTTACTCATGTCGGCCACGGAGAAGGAGAGAAGGTGGCCCGCTACCAACAGTCCTTGGTAGCGGGCAGTGTCGTTGGCACCGTATTGTCCTCAAAGCGGGCATAGAAGGTGTTAAGTTTGTCTGGAAGCAAGACGTTGGTGTCCGTGACGTGGTTGGTTTTCCTTTTGTAGTGATTGTCTGTAGACCTTGCCAAATACATCTTGTGTCTGAGCCCTTGAGTTGCGACTCCAATATGTCTCTATACTGACATTTCGCTTGTTTGATTGCCTTGCGGAGGTAATAACTACACTGTTTGTATTCGGCCAAATTCCCAGTCAACTTTCCATGTTTAAATGTGGTTGTTCACCCTCTCAATTTTGCGCAAACGCCGCCATCCAGCCATGGTTTCTGGCTAGGGTAGGTTTTAATAGTCACAGTGGGTACATCTCCAATGAACTTCCTTATAAACTCACTCACTGAGTCAGTGTATATGTCAATATTATTATCTGAGGATACCCGGAACATGTCCCAGTCCGCGTGATCAAAACAATCTTGAAGCATGGATTCCGATTGGTCAGACCAGCATTGAGTATTTCTTAGCACGGGTCCATCCTGTTTCGAGTTTCTGCCTATAGGAAAAGACGAGCAAATTGGAGTCGTGGTCAGATTTTCCAAAAGGAGGGTGGGGATGGGCCTTGTATGCATAGCAGAATTTAGAGTAGCAGTGATCCAGTGTTTTGTCAGCGCGAGTACTACAGTCAATATGCTGATAGAATTTAGGTAGCCTTGTTATCAAATTTACTTTGTTAAAATCCCCAGCTACAATGAATGCAACATCAGGCTATATGGTTTCCAGTTTGCATGAAATCCAGTGAAGTTCCTTGATGGCCGAGGTGGTATCAGCTTGAGGGGGATATACACGGCAGTGACGATAACCGAGTAGAATTCTCTTGGGAGATAATACAGTCGACATTTGATTGTGAGGAATTCTAGGTCAGGTGAGCAAAAGGACTTGGAGTTCCTGTATCTTGTTGCAATTACACAATGAGTAGTTAATCATTAAACATACACCCCCGCCCTTCTTCTTACCGGAGAGATGTTTAATCCTGTCGGCGCGACGTACAGAGAATCCAGGTGGCTGTATCGACTCCGACAGCATATCCCGAGAAAGCCATGTTTCCGTGAAGCAGAGTATGTTACAATCCCTGATGTCTCTCTGGAAAGAAACCCTTGCCTTAATTTCATCTACTGTGCTTTGGTGTGAAGAGACTGGACATTAGTGAGTACTATGCTCGGAAGCGGTGGGTGGTGTGCGCTCCTCCAAAGTCTGACCAGCAGACCGCTGTTCTCCGGTGGCGTTGTTTTGGGTCAGCCACTGGAATCAGTTCAAATGCCCTGGGTGGTTCGGACAAAGCATCTGCTTCAGGAAAGTAGTATTCTTGGTCATAGTGCTGGTAAGTTGACGCTGCTTTGATCTCTAATAGTTCTTCCCGGCTGTACGCAATAACACTTGAGATTTTCTGGGCTAACAATGTAAGAAATAATACATAAAAAATCTAAACACTGCAAAGTTTCAAAAGGACTAGAAGCAAGGCAGCCCTCTCTGTCGGTGCCATGTTTTGTGCATGTTACTTTCCCATAGTCCTGTTTAGAGTGCAATGACTAAATTGGTGATTGATGTGACTTTCCATATCTTTTAATCAGATCAGTGTAAGGAATATCTATCACCTTACCTACATTTCAGCACAACTGAACAGGACATTCCATTTTGTAAGTAGCTCTGGATAAGAGCGTCTGCTAAATGACTTAAATGTAAATGTAAATGTAAATTTGATTCAATAAATATTTTCAATCTCATGGTGTTGTTAATTCTGTTGAGTTAATTTCCATCAACTCTCTCTGAGTGAAAAGACATGGTAGGGGTCTTATAAGGGTGGCAGGTAGCGTAGTGGTTAGAGCGTTGGACTATTAACCAGAAGTTGCAAGATCAAATCCCAGAGCTGACAAGGTAAAAATATGTCGTTCTGCCTGTCATTGAAAATAAGAATTTGTTCTTAACTGACTTGCCTAGTTAAATAAAGGTTTAAAAAAATAATCATATTTCCCAGCATGCTTTGTTGCAGCTAGATTTTTAGAATGTTTTTTTAAATATCTATGTTTCCTCATGGACATTGATTGATTAATTGATCTTATACAGAACAAAGATAAATAACTTGCATGTTTCTAAACTAATCCAATCTGTAAAGGGTTGGATTTATTGCACCCATTACTGAGATGGTTGTTCTTGTTTCAATATTCTTAATTGTTATATCTTTCACCATAGCAGTTATTCTGAGTGCAGGTTGCAGCTAATAAAGTATTCCAATTGTTGGATATTCTCCCTCTGGCTAGATTCCAATAGAAATTAATAATCACTAAATGAAGCAATGTGTTGTGACTTCCAGATCTGATGTGCCCATGAGGCAGGACTTTCAGACAACAATGTTGGAGAAGACACAGATCTTATTGAATGCAAAAACCATGTCTTTGTCACTAACAAACACAGTCATGGGTGGGTATCTCTTACATTCACTCAAAAAGCATACTGGGATATATGTAAATATACCCAACAACACTTCCAGTGTTTAGTGTTTAAATCCTAAACGCCTTGAGCTGAATAAACATTTGAATGTGTTTACAAAGTGTTACAGCAAATAAACATGTTCTGGTGATTGCAATCTAACACTGTGATGAGTTTTCATTGAAATTCTAAATGCCTTGACGCGTTTAAAAAGTGTTACAGATCCTAAACACTTGGTTTGACAGTGCTGGGAACTGTGTGGGGTGCTTTTCCAGGGATTTTCCCGTATGCCAGCAGCCTAAACTGTATCAGAATCCTACCAATGTAGTTCAGTACTCTAAACATTTAATTTGTTTTCCTTTCAGTTCTATATCACAGGAAATTTGATAACTAGTTTGCTCTAAGATAGCATTCTAGTTTGCTCAGTTATTTTTGTTATCTCTCTCTCTCTCTCTCTCTCTCTCTCTCTCTCTCTCTCTCTCTCTCTCTCTCTCTCTCTCTCTCTCTCTCTCTCTCTCTCTCTCTTTTGGGTCGGTCATGGTGGTCAGGTATTCTGCCACTGTGTACTCTCTGTTCAGTGCCAAATTGCAGTTTTGTTTGCCCTGTTTTTTTGTAAATTTTTTCCAATGTGTCAAGTAATTATCTTTTTGTTTTTTCATTATTTGGTTGGGTCTAATTGTGTTGCTGTCCTGGGGCTCTGTGGGGTCTGTTTGTGTTTGAGAGCCCCAGGAACAGCTTGCTTAGGGGACTCTTCTCCAGGTTCATCTCTCTGTAGGTGATGGCTTTGTTATAGAAGGTTTGCGAATCGCTTCCTTTTAGGTGGTTGTAGAATTTAACTGCTCTTTTCTGGATTTTGATAATTAGTGGGTATCGGCCTAATTCTGCTCTGCATGCATTATTTGGTGTTTTACATTGAAGACTGGGGATATTTTTGCAGAATTATGCATGCAGTCTCAATTTGGTGTTTGTCCCATTTTATGAATTCTTGTTTGTTGAGCAGACAACCATAAAGGGCAATAACTGATTAAAGTCATTTTTGCCAGATCCTAATTGGTATGTTGACTTTTATGTTCCTTTTGATGGCTTAGAAGGCCCTTCTTGCTTTGTCTCTCAGCTCATTCACAGCTTTGTGGAAGCTACCTGTGGCGCTGATGTTTAGGCCGAGGTATGTATAGTTTTTTTGTGTGCTCTAGGGCATCGGTGTCTAGATGGATTTTGTGTTTGTGGTCCTGGCAACTGGACCTTTTTTGTAACATCATTATTTTTGTCTTTCTCTCTCTCTCTCTCTCTCTCTCTCTCTCTCTCTCTCTCTCTCTCAGCATGGAGAGATGTCCCCGTGGTGGGTCCCTTCACTTGACGAAGTGCCAGCATCCCTCCCTGGTCCTATCTGTGTTGCAGCCACCTGTCCGCATGCATGAGCATATTCATCTGTCATGTGCCAAGGCACTAGCCTCCTCTATAGCTGTGGGGTTTTACCTCACCATTCTAATGCTGGGTACAGGTGCCAAGGCACTGGTAACAACCCTTCTACAGCTGTGTTCTTCCCCAGTCAGGTGCATGGCACATTCCTCCTATGTGTGTTTTTACCTTCTAATGCTGGGTACAGACACCATAGCACTAGTCTGAGCCTCTTTTGTAGCTATGTTAATTTATTTATTTTACCTCAGAACTAGCCCTAGCCTCATCAAGAGTTGTGTATTGCCCACCAGTATTCTAATGTTGTGGGTAAAGGGGCAGTTGGGTTGTTATTACTAGAGCGCCATCATACCACCCCTTATACCTCACTAAACTTGAGGGACACTGGACCACAGAGCTGTAGTAGTAATGCTGCAATTTGCCTCAGCCTTTCAGCCTCAGGTTTTCTAGAAGTGAATCATCGGAGGAAGCACGCGATTGACTAATGTTAGTGACTGGTTAAATGTACGCTACATACTATCCCCTCTAGAATAGGTCACAAAATAATTATAGTAATCATGACAGTCCCTGGAGCAACTACCTGACAGACACCTGAAATCCTGCACAATTCTCACTTCTGAATGGACCTCTTAAATTAGCTTGCAGCCTTTACAAGTGGAACAATGTGAGAAAATACCAGTCTGGTTCACAGTAAAACAAAGTAGGCCCTTTTCTACAGAGAACCACTCGTGACACACTCACATCTATCACTCCAACGTGCATTACATCGTTGACTGACACAACATTGTGAAAGAACTGGGAGCCTCCACCCAGTTCTAACACCTAACACTTTGGTTCACCTCACATTACTTCACCTGAAGACTCCAGACCCGCCCTGATGTCACACAGATGGAGGACAAGTTCCCGTGTCATTTCCATAATGTTTACTTGGGTTTATCCTACACCACTGGTTGCTACTCCCACTTCTGGTCAGACCCTGGGTTCAACTAGTATTTGTTTTCTTTTAAGTATCTTATTTGAACTTTATTGGGATTGTCTGGCGCAATGGGAGAAGTGGGAATATCAAAAAAATGCAAACCCCAAACCACACCCAACTGGGTACTCCAGGCATGCTCAATAAAGCACTCAAAGTATTTGAAAGGAAACAAATACTATTTAAACCAAAGTCTGCATCTACCTACAGTAACAAACACTGTGTTAATTCTCCTCCGCATCAGAGCCACTGGGTGGATTGCTAATGAGCGTGATTGAAAAGAAAAGGTCTTCTGATGTGCAGCTTCTATGGAGATCCTCTCACCTCACTTCAAAGTATGAATGAATGGAATTAGCTGGTCAATACTTAGGGGCCAAGAGAAAATGTCAACCGGTTTAATCAGAGGCTGGAGAAAAGAACACGCTGAAACAATGAGTCATTGCATAATCTTTGGACGTGGTTTGAATGTCTTTGCCCATCCACACTCATTCAGACGCCTATAGGTAGGTGCTATGAGTCAAGGACCATATGGCAGGGGCTTTTGAAATATCTCTGCAGAAGCTCTATGTGGTATATGTGATGCCTACTGACAAGCTGAACACATTTCCTTCAACAGTAAACAGGAATACAGAAATACTTCCACACTGACCCAGACAGTTAGCTAAGAGAAACATCTTAGAGGGTGTTTTGCAATATCTCTGCAG